>NW_015622872.1:0-1145 GCF_000835515.1 Exophiala oligosperma
GTCGAGAGCTCTTCGAAGAAAGGCGAACGCTGTGGTTCCGAGAAGACATTGGGATGTTCAACTGTGAAGAAAGATGATAGCTACGGTGTTGAGGAGAAGGGCAATTCTTGTAACACGAAGGGACATGGTGCATACTCCGGTGCAAGCAAAGCTGATTGTGGCGGTGCCGAGGAGAAATGCATCCGCATTGGGACAAATGACGATAAGTGTGGCGATACCGAGAAGAAGTCTGGCTGTTACATTGCGAAAAGGGATAACTGCGGTGCCTCTGAGGACATGAACTGCTGCGGGCTCAAGGTCTCCTCCGCTGCGAAGCAAAACAGAAGCTGCTGCTTGGTTACCGAGGAAGACAATCTTTCTGGGGTTACAAGAGACAAATGCTGCGGTTCAGAGAAAATTGGATGTTCCACTGCGAAGGAAGACGGTTGCTGTGGCGACGAAACCTCTAAGATCGTACCATCCCCTCCTAAGTCTTGCTGGCCTGGAGCTGACAAACGGATTGCTGGCGTGAAAGCAATTGGCGCTTCTTGCCCCGGTTCTGGCAGTTCCAACCAGGATGGATGTTCAAAGGATGCCTGTTGTGTTGGCTCTGGCTCCTGCTCCGGAGAAGAGATTTCTTCATTTGCCAAACACGATGAAAAGGTGACAGATCATATCGACATTGAGAAGGGTTCTTTGGCCGTTGAGCACGTTGTCCTGGACGTACAGGGACTTACATGCGTTGGCTGCGAGACTAAGCTTTTCAGATCTCTACACGACATTCCTGGAGTTTGCAATCTTCGTACCAGTCTGGTGCTGTCACAAGCCGAGTTCGACCTTGACGAAAAGGCCGGTACGGTCGCCGAGGTAATTAAGGCTGTCGAAAAGAACACTGGCTTCGCCTGTCAACGACTCAACAACGAAGGACAAGAAGTTGACGTTGTTGTCGATGATGCAAAGGCTTTTGTTGAACGCAAATATCCGGACGGGGTCACTCAAATGATTGCTGCCGACAAGCACATCGTACGCATTAAATACGACGCCAAAATCATTGGAGCAAGAACGCTTCTAGAGAAGAGTTTTACTTTGACACTCGCCGATCCTCGAGGGTCCTCGGAACTTGAGAGCGGAAAAAGACACGTTCGACATACTGCTTGGATTACTCT
>NW_015622872.1:3771-21393 GCF_000835515.1 Exophiala oligosperma
CGGGCCCGTTCTACCCCAGCGCGTTGAGAGCTCTCATCTTCACTCACGTCATTGAAATGGACTTGCTCATCGTCCTCAGCACTTCAACTGCGTATGTTTTCTCCGTCGTCTCGTTTGCCTATCAGGTGGCTGGTCGTCCGCTGCCGACCGGGGAGTTCTTCGAAACCAGCACCTTGCTCGTCACCTTGATCATGCTTGGACGTTGGGTCAGCGCGTTTGCAAGACAGAGGGCAGTGGAGTCGGTCTCCATTAGGTCTCTCCAGGCAGCAACGGCCGTGCTGTGCGACGCAGATGGCCGTGGTGATCAAGAGATCGATGCTCGTCTTTTGCAGTATGGCGACTTGTTCAAAGTCACGCCCGACTCTCGGATCACAACTGACGGTATGATTGTCTCTGGCATGACGGAGGTCGACGAGTCTATGGTGACCGGCGAATCCCTGCCTGTCGAAAAACACCCAGGCTCTGCCGTCATCGCAGGCTCGCTCAACGGCTCAGGTGTCCTCGTTGTCCGCCTGACACATCTCCCTGGCAACAACACGATTAGCACGATTGCGGCCATGGTAGACGAAGCCAAGTTCTCCAAACCGAAGACCCAAGAACTTGTGGACATTGTCGCCAGCTACTTTGTTCCAGTCATCCTGACCCTCACAATCGTAACCTTCGCGATCTGGGTTGCCATTGGCATCTCTGTCCGACACCAAAACAGCGGCCGTGCAGTGGTGAACGCCATCACATACGCGATCTCGGTCCTCATCGTCTCCTGTCCTTGCGCAATCGGCCTGGCCGTTCCCATGGTCGTTGTCATAGCTGGAGGCGTTGCAGCAAAGCATGGTGTTGTCTTCAAGTCAGCAATGGCAATCGAGACTGCCCGCAATGTCTCCCACGTCGTCTTTGATAAGACCGGCACCCTTACTCAAGGTGAACTGTCTGTCGCAGAAGCAGTCTATCTTTCCAACAAGGACGACCTCGTTGAATCCATCACTCTCGGCTTGACCTGCGACAGCAAACACCCCGTCTCCGCCGCAATATCAACTTATCTCAAAGAAAGGGGTGTTGATGCTGCCAAGATTGGAGACTCCAAATCAGTCACCGGTAAAGGCGTGGAAGGCACTTTTGACGGCGCGAACGTTCGCTGCGGCAATACCCGCTGGCTCTCAGCCGAGACTCTCCCAGAGGTCCAAGATCTCCTTGCCAAAGGTCTCACCGTCTTCGGCGTAGCGATAAACGACCAACTCATCGCTGTCTTCGGCCTCTCCGACTGCCTCCGCCCAGACTCCCATTCCGTCGTTACTGAGCTTCAAAAGCGCAACATCGCTATCTCGATAGTCAGCGGCGATGATACTGGTGCCGTCGAAGCTGTTGCTACCAAGCTGGGAATCCCGGCTAGCCATGTGAGATCTAGATGCACGCCTGGCGATAAGCAGGTGTATCTTAAGAACCTGATGACGGATGAGAAGAAAGTTGTTATCTTCTGCGGCGACGGGACTAACGACGCGGTGGCGCTTGCTCAAGCTGACATCGGCGTGCACATGAATAGTGGCAGCGACGTGGCGCAGACTGCTGCCGACGTCGTCCTTGTGCGCCCATACCTGGGTGGGATTTTGGTGCTGCTGGATCTGTCGAAAGCGGCGTTACATCGAATCTTCTTCAATTTCGCCTGGTCATTTGTCTACAATTTGTTCGCTATATTGTTGGCCGCGGGTGCCTTCGTCGACGTGCGGATTCCGCCGCAGTATGCTGGATTGGGTGAGATTGTTAGCGTTGTGCCTGTCATCTTGATTGCGCTACATCTGAGGTGGTTCAAGCGGGAGTATTGAGGTAAAGAATTTCGGCTGATGCTTGTGCTTGTGTCAGCATGAAGTCATATCGTCTTCACACGATCACTGGGAGCGTATCAAACTTTTAGGATAAAATTCATTGCCGCTCTTCCACATGCTGTATGGGTAGGGAGCCATTTTCGCTGTGATAAGATTGTAGCAAGGTCTTTACAATGAGCGATACCGTACTGGTAATTGCTATAGTTAAACTATGGCGCCGATGATTGGAAAGTATTTTAGAGTACACTATCACATATCAGGCAAAGCATGATCCACTTATATCCTTAGCTTCTAGTGTGAGAAAGTTGCAATGTGTCCTTAAAGGGGAGGGCGTTTCGGGAACCACTATAACGGATATATCACTGAAGAATTGACTCGCCGGCCTTGCCATGAGAGCACGTGCTGCAAACTGTATTATGTAATAGTATAGGGGTCCCTGCTTGGTGCCCACGGGTGGTGCACCGGTGCCCGCTTTGCCGTAGATTGGGTCCCCCTTTCCGGCACCTCCACGACCCACCATGCACTTTGACATCTGAAGCACCAATAGCCGCCTTAAACCCTTTTTTCTTGCATATTGCTGAGATTTGCTGACAATATAACAGCCTCCTCGGGCCCGCATTCGGTCCTTTACTATCCTCACTCTAACAACTTCCTAGCTGCCCATATCTGGTTACGTTTTTCCGTCTAGTAAGACAACGATATCACAACACCGCTGAACTTATCCTTATAACACCGAGACAGAACGAAGGGCGATCCCAAAGATTATCAGATCGATATTCCACAAAATTCCAAGATTGTTCATTTGTTGTCTTCAACCATAGACAAAAGTTAGTCGCTCCTATGAGGCAACCCATCCAAGCAGTAGCACAGAAGCGATTGTTGCACCTTCTGCCGGAAGTAAGGCTCATAATTTATCGTTTCGTCCTGGTCCATGACAGTCCTATTTCCCTCACCAAATATTTCGCCCTGGACTGCTCTTTACTTCGGACCTGCCGCCTCTTTAGGCGGGAAGGTATCCCATTATTTTTTGAAAGGAATCGCTTCATCCTACAAACTACCAGTTCTCGGGCGATAAACCGCTTATCCAAGAGACTTAAAGGATATAGAGATCTGATTCGATACATGACCGTGGATTTTCGGTTTGAAAGTCTGAGCCATACCGACCTGATATGGAATCTTATGAGAGCCCAGCAAGAGTCAGGGCCGACACTTGAAGCAGTCTTACTAAAATTTCATTTTCTCCATGCGCTCTCTTTTCAATTGACAATCCCATCCACCTGCCTCCAACATCGGACTCTGATGGAAGAGGCCTTCTGTGCAAGTTTTCGGGCAGGTTGTACAGAATTAACCCGAGAGATGCAGGAGCAGTGTCGTATATTTGGTACTGTCGAAGCGCACTATTTAGATGATGAATCTCTCATGATAACACTCTATCCATCACAAACAAATTCTAATAACTTTTGAGACCCTGCTATAATGATCCCCCCCAAGCTGCTCTAGAGCAAGCTCGAACATGCAATGTCGAAACACCCCTCTTTTTTTGGGTCCCAGTTTTGATTTTACTTATAGGAGGTCCCGAAAATGGTCCCTACTACGACCTTCACTGTTGTGGCTTGATTTATATTGAACCCGAAAGGCTCCGTCTCAAGGTAATCTTAAAGCTCTATCGAACATATTCTAACTAAGTTACTCACTCTCTCAGTCCAAGATGAGAACTTCTTACGTGTTCGCAGTTGGCTTCACGATTACGGCATTCGTTATTTCCGTGCTTTGCCTCTTTGCAGGCTCAAGCAAATCATTCCTTCAGAATGCAGATTTAATGACGGTAGGAGCAAAATTGACTTTCAAAAGAAATCCATCTACTGATAGAATCTAGTTGAACATATCACGAATCGGCCACACCAGTCTATTTAATACTTCCGATGGCGATGGGAGCATCTTAGGCGATCTCGCTAACGACATCCAGGGGGACATCAATAACCTCTTTAACAATGTAGGGTCTGATATTGCTAACGCGCTAGATTTACCTGATTTCTTCCTGATATATCTCACGGGATATTGCAAAGGTATGTATAGGGCTAATGCAACGGTATTGAACCGGCGAAGGAGAATATCGGCTGCTCCAACCACACAGCACTATTTCACTTTAAACCGACCGCGATCATTGATTCTCATCTTCCAAATGGTACCACATTGGAAGATCTTCATTGGCCGACTGGTATCGAGGATACAGAGCGTGCTCTCAACGTAGCTGGCATGGCAATGAGCATATTCTATATCATCGGTATCATATCTGAAAGTGCAGCAATTTTCGCTTCCTTCTGGACAATATGTTTTAAAGGGCGTTTTCCCGGATGCTTTACTCTAGGGGTTCTTTCGGTAGGCTTCAATCCCGTTGTTTTTCCTTCTCCGTTCTAATATCACCGCCCTCTAGCTTGCATTTTTGGCAACCAGTGTTGGATCCGTTATTTCAACTATAATCATCACGAAAGCCGTCGACATTGTTAATAAATATGGGGACCGCATCGGCATTGCGGCGGATAAAGGAACTATGTTCTTAGGCATGACATGGGCGGCAGTGGCAGCCATACTCCTTGCAACTATATTAACAATTATCTAGTCCTGTGGCCAGTACCTGTTTCTGAATCACCACGTGCAATCTAAGCAGAGGAGTCGGAAAGGAGGCCCCTCGCGGGCCGCTTTAATACAGTGTTATTCTGCTTGCTTTATAGCTCTCGTTCTTACTCTTTAGCAATATTTCTGAACACTTTATCCGCCTCACCCGGCAAAGAATCATATCATAATAATCGAAATGCTGTCTCTGGAGACTCTTGTCTTCGAAGAGTATGCAAATGAGATCTTCGAATACCTTATGCGCAAAGAAACCAAGATGCTTCCAGACTCAAGCTATATGGATAAACAACGTGGCCTTGACTGGGGGATGCGAACACAACTAGTGGCGTGGTTGGTCAAGGTTCGAAACCACCTCGGCCTCGATCATGAGGTCTTATATCTGACCGTCAATATTATCGACCGCTCCCTGTCCTTGATGGAAGTAACTCCTGACCGGCTAATGCTTCTTGCAGCTGCATCACTGATCATATCGCTCAAGTATGAGCAACAGGACCCTGACTATTCGATGCAGGACATTATCAAAATTATCGGGCTTGAGCCCGAAAAAGTGCGTCAAGCGGAGCGTATTATCCTTCGGCGGTTAGACTATGACCTTGGTTGGCCAGGGCCAAGTAGTTTCCTACAGAGGATCAACAAAATCAACAACGGAGAGACACAATTAACCGTCTTGGCCCACTACGTCCTGGAAGTAATGTTAAGAGATGAACGATTCGTAAGCAGCTTACCTAGTTTTACAGCTGCAGTTGCATATTGCTTCGCAAGTGAGATATTAGGGCAATCGATATGGGTAAGTCTTCACGAGCTCTGCGGCTTTAAGGCTTCAGTTCTAATGGGACGCTAGACGCCCCAACAGGTCGATCTATTGGGCTATTCTAGAGCGGAACTGGAACCGTTCATCCAAATAATACGAGAGCTATGCCAGAACCCTAGGAAGCATCACCCGGAAACCTTTGAGAGATTCAGTCAAAGATATATAGAGCTGTTCGAGAAAGTCGACAAGAGATTTCAGGCTAGAAGGCTTCAATTACTGAAGGAATGAGACAGATAAGCTAGCTAGATACCTTCAATCAATGTTTAGCCTTCAGGACTAAAGGTATCTATTAAGAGGGAGGAGGGTACGGGCAATGTCAGCTCTGCATTCATGCGGAGGGCATTGTAACCATCCTGCGTGATCACGCATTGACTTTGGGGAGTGGCTCAATGCGGCAACGGTGAAATCGGCAGAGCAAGAAACGCTTGTTCGTCCTGTTGGTCTAACCGCCTTTGGAGGTACCCAGAATTGGGACACCCTATTTCGTCCCGTTGGTCTAACCGCCTTTGGAGGTGGCCCAAAATTGGGACACCCTACTTGAAATATAAGGACAGGTACCACACTCGTATTGTCTGTTCGGCAACGCAATGCGAGAACTTCATCATGCGAGCTTTGATCTCCTCGCGGCGCCTCCGACGGGCTACAAAACCCCACACGCCAAGAATGCCCATCCGAAGTCGTCTGAAGGTCTACCTTGGTCGTTTGTACGATCGGGTATTCTGGCTAGGCTCTGATCCAGAATTCAATCCTCACGTTCCTTTCCACCAAGAACCCCCATCCTACTATTATGGCGGCCGATATCTTAGATTGGCACCGGACATCCATGATGACTCTCGTTCAGATAGCGAAACGTTAACACTCCCATTCGATGACGACGCATACGAAGGCAGTTTCTCAAACGAGACGGAGTCTGAGGTGAAGCTACTACTGGGATGAATACTTCGAGGGGCAATGTGTAAATGTTTTCCAGTGAAATCGGCGATTATACAATTAGCGGTACACGTCTGAATAAGTCTACTTGTCCTTTGGCCTCTAGTTTACCACAACGTACCTGTCACGAAAGGCCCATAACAAGGCCTCCTGGGCAAACCTAAGCCTCCAGAGAAACCGTAGTTTATAATTCTTGGCACTTTAAGCCCTATTGGAAATTGTCATGCTGGCTATTCACATCAGCTTCAGCAAATGCTCTTCTACATCCAACCAATGACATTCAAAAGTAATCTACCTTTTCTCTGCACGGTGGGTAACAACGCCGGTGTATTCGTACGCGCTTTACACCAGAGAGTGACGTAGCCCTCTAGATCCGATATATGACAACTTATACAATCTCAAACCAATCAAGGGGAGGGGCCCAATTGCTAGCCCGTCGAAATCTTTGAGATCCTCACGTCCTTAAAATGGGACCTTCCCCTGGGGCCCTATTTCGAATAAATAAGAACCAAGATCTCTCTAGGCCTCTCGTGTTTGCATGTAAATTCACCTGTTTAGCTGAATAGGGAGACTTCCTTCAAATGGCTAACATAAGACCGAGCAACCTCGAACGACGAAAGTTAAGAGACGAATGCCAGAAGCTTCTTTCAAAACATATTGGTGTGTAAAATGACCTCTGCGGGATGCCACAGCTAACTTGATTCTAAGAGAACAAATTAGGAATTAAAGTGGCCCCGTCGCAGGTCCGTCTCATGCCAAAAGTGTCTGATTTTTATCGATGGAAATTCATTCCATGCGACTCAGAGAGGTCCACAGGAGAAAGCTGTTTCTCTTTGGTGCCTGGCAAGGTCGACCGAGTTGTTGCGACCACAGACACGGTTGAAGATAAAGTTCGGAGCAGGCTAACTGAGCTCTTTTCAAAAAATATAAGCGACCACTCTGCTGGCGCCTATAGAGAATTATGTGAAGGAGTGGATAAGACGTTTGAGGCTGTTCCGTCAATCCTGACCTTGGCAGATGCTTCGAATTCTATCGTCTCGGTATGGAAAAGCAATATCGGAGCTCGAAGAGAATACTATCTAACAATGTATACAGCTACAAATTCCTGAAATCAGCTTCAGTGCGAAAATTGAGCAGCCTGAAAACGACAATGCTCGCCTTTTCCATGAGCTATGCCAGTGGAAAGATAAAGCGACGGCTGAATCTAGACACAGACAACTTGCGGAAGAAGAAGCCTGTCGCCAATATGACTTCATTCAGCAGCTTCAAAATAAGATTCGGGACTATTCTGAAACGGCAAATCGCCTCACAGGCTGCGTTAGGACCTGCTTTCAGGGACTGGACAAAGTCCTCCCCACTCTAGAGGAGCTGAAGTCAGAATTAACTGTGGAAGTTGCCGTAGCTAGATAGATTTGAAGCACGAGTTGAGTGAAAGGACTAGACTTCCACTATAGTACCATGTCATTGCATTCAATTCGTAACAATGCAGGTCAGGTCAGTGGCGATTTCCGATTAGTATCACTCCCTGAATCGCCTTGGATCTCGAAAAGACCAGCCTAAGGCGGGAGCATCAGATCAGGCTCTAAGGCAATCAAACAGGCAAGTGCACAGTATATTTATCCTATCTACTTGTCTAACCCAAATGTCCAAACCCCTAGGATTTATGGTGATGCAGCGCATCAAACTCCGCAACATCGTCGGGATGGACGTTTTCTGGAGGCTCCCAGGTACTTTCATTGTCTGGATAACCAAACCACTTCACTAAATATTGGACTTGTCTTCTGATCTGACGTTTGCCCAGCAATTTCTCGATCTTCCACTGATTGTCTTCTGGATCTATAGCAGCGGGTCGACTGTAACTCAAATCTTGGATACAGGTATGTGATTGCACCACCTCAGCCCGGGGTGGCACGGCGGTGGGAGGGCTTGGGTTCGAGACTAGCATTTCGCAATCACCGCCGACCTCTGCAGAAACTTTCGTGTTCGCACCTAGAGTTAGATCGAGGCTGGAAAATTCGTCCTGTGTAGTGCCTTGAACGTCTGAAACGTCCAGGTCATCAATAGATGAGTCGCCTGTGATCTTGATTAGGCATGCTATACCATAGTTGCTAGTATTCAATACGCACTGCGGGGTCGGGTAAGTATTGGAAACCTCTCACCGGACTTATCGAAAACGTTTGTGAGGTCAACCACCTCGATCTGGTCGAAGTGGGGCGCTGGTCGCGATTGACGGATGATCTCTGGGTCGATCGGCATCGTGACGGCGGCAGCCTCTGACGGGGTGGCCCAGGGAGAGGGACAGTCCTTTCGAGTTTCAGGCATTGCTTCGAACAGGCCACTTGACAGGGATGATAACGAACTGTCGATGCTGAAGCAGTCATCACCAGCATCCCAAACGCTGTCCGCTTGTGATGCGCGGCGTGAAGTGGAACTGCTGATCACCGACAGCGTTTGGATCCCGCCGGGGTGGTTGGGATCAAAGTTCAGGGCTGAGGTGTTAACAAATTTACGGTCGTCTGTATCTTCAGAGGTGTGCCGCTTAGGCCCTGATTTGCGACTAGGTCTTAGTTTTGAGGCTCGCACGTCTGGCAGCATCAGGAGCCGCAAGCTCAGAATTCAGGCTCCGATCTGGCGAATATTGACGCTTTTGTGCGCGGTGCGGCTTGAGAGTACTGTGGATGTCTTCCAGATGGTGCCAAAGGCCGGACTCCGAAAAGAGCACCGTAGAGCATAACAGATGTGGACATGGAAAGTAATCCTCGGTGTCCAGACTCGCGACATATTCTGGGATGCATTCAGATATATGCCGCTGCCAGATCGTTCGATTTGGGTACTGTTTCATCCTCACCGCCGCCGGACGCCCGACTTTGCTGAGACAACCGCAACAATACCCGGTGCAGGCAACAGCGTGGCGGAAAGTGACCGGGTCGCATCGGAAGGGAACGTCGAGATTGTCGATGTGAGTTTGGCAGTGAGTCGGTCTCGTTGGTTATCCAACAGCTGCATCGGAAACAAAACTCGGCGAAACCGAACTGTTTGGTGTGATGGCCTTTGGAGCACCGGTATATATGCTTCCACCTGTCTTTGACGGCGACACTATATTTCACCTGTCAGCAGCTGGAACGATGGCGGTGGTTGGCAAGAATGTCTCTTACTCTTTGATGTTCCGGTTGCAGGAAGGTACTGGACAGGTATCTCCCATGGGCCGTAACTCTTCCTGATATGCAACGCGAAAATCGTTTGCCCGGAGAGCAACAAGGTCTCGGAGGGCAGAGATCCCTTCTGGACTTCGCAGAGGGACAGCGAGCGGTAGAGTCCGGGCCAGGCGGTCACGTTCAGGAACCATGTGGCGGACGACGCGATTGAAATAACTGCGACGCCAGTCCCCGTGGTCATCTGCCTCACTTTGAGTGGTCTGGACTCGCCGTTCAAATTTGCGGTAGTTCCCCAACTCTTCGTCCACCAGCAGCTGTCGCCGATCATAAGCCTGACGCCTCTTAGCCTTCAGTTCTTTACGCTCGTCTTCGGCGATGTCAGCGGTGAGTTGAAGAGAGAGGTTCTCAATTTGTTCGCAAAGGGCGACAAATTTCGGGCGGTGCTTTAGTTAATCCAAACTTTTGCTTGGAATTGACTGCGGGAGATCGGGATGTCTCTTCATTGACGCACTGCGAAAGTCCTCTGTAAGGTCCCGCCGTGGTTCCAGCCCGAGGAAGACAGCGGCACCGTCCACGTTACTTGTATTGTCCAGATAGTGGCCAACAAGAGTTCTTGGGTTTCTGTGCGCGGCGAACTTCATCACCTGTCCAAGCGAGTAGCCTCCATCTGCTGCCGGGTCAGCTTCTCGTACAGTGAATTGGCTCGGTGTAAGATCGCCCTACCGTCTACTTTGATCAGCGCTTCGCGGCGAGAGGCATGTAGTCCCATCCCTCCTGGAAAGCCAGCCCTTTTCGCCCAATCGGAACACTGGTGCCCCATGCGGACTCGTTCTTTACTTTCTTGGTTACTCCATCTGCGGACATCTCGGGAAAGACTGGGTCGTCCAAAACGGCGTCCGCCCACTCCATGATCATAAACCTCCTCCTGGGCGGCGGTCTGGCATCGAGGACCGCCTCGATGGTGTTGTAGTCCTTAAATGCGCCAGCCGAAATAATGACAGCCAATAAAAACAAAAGGCCGTTGACGAGCAAAGGAGGCGTAGGATTCAGTCTCTCGTATAGCGGATGCTTCGGTCTGTATGTCGACGGAAGTGTAAGCAACGGGGATCTAAGCCTGGAAGCGGCCGACATTAACCACTCACTTGTTGGGATTGTCTTGCATGCCTTTTGTGTGTTCTCTTTTGAACCGTATCTTGATCTCCGGCTCTCCGTCTTTCCATGCGACCATGCAGAGAAGGTCCTGTTGGACATTGTTACCACCGACCGCGTTATTCCATCTCCTCTGGCTCAGGATCAGACCTTGTACTTTGCCTTGCAGATTTCTTGTAATCTTGCAGAGGTGTAGCAGTGCATCTTCAATAGGGCACTGCAGTCCACTCGGCTCGCTTCATGGGCGTAATCGTGATGATCGTTCAGCCAGAGGAACTCTTCCATAGCGACATAGTTCTCTATCGTCAAATAGGTGGGTTCTTTCTCCTCGATGGACAGCGGAATTTTGTATCTAAGCACATGTTTGATGTACTTTCTCTCGTCAGCAAATGAAACCACACGTTGGCGCTCTAGCTCAGGAAGCGCTTCAACACACTTACAGGAGCCATCGAGTCATGAACGTCTTTAGGGATGGTAAGGTGAGTCTCCCTCTGCCATTGCGACATGAACTTTCGAATCTTATTCCGTATCGTCTTGACCGTCGCCCGTTTCTTGTTCTTATCCAGGGCCTTTTCCTTGTCCAGCCTACCAGGCGTCGCGCGTCCGACCACTTCGGCGAAGTGTTTCATAACTTCCATGCTGCGAGGATCGGACCCCGGATATTTCCTTTCGTACCTAGTCCTTGTCAGGTTTCTCTCAGACACTCGAGCAAGGCTTCCTGGTGGCATACGCTTTCCAAACCTCCATCATCGCCTCGTACCCGGGTTTAGTGCTCTCAGCAAGTTCTGCATAAACAGGCTTCCCGTCGATCCCCGACCTGTCCCCGGAGAGCCCATCCTCTAATGCCGCCTCTATCTGCTCGTCTGGGTTTAGACCCTTCCAACTTCTTTTCTCGTTCTTGATGCTCATAGTTGATGGCTCCCGAGTGTCCCAAAGACCTATACCTGTGCCAAGAAGGGAAAGAAGAAGCCGTACTAGGAGCCCGGTCAGAGGATGTGAAAAGAGTTAACGAAGATCAAGTCACTCGACAAAAAAGAGAGGGAAGGTACGGAGAGGAGGGGAGGGGAGAATCGACGACAAAGCAGGCAGAAACCCAACGAGACATTGGAAGGGGCAGGGGCACTATTTCTGGGAACCCTCCCTCGCGCCGGAGGCACAAGGCACGTCGTGCGAGGCCCATCACGCTCATGAAGACCGGCTCGTTCTCGCAGGGTCGAGGAGGCAACGTGCCGTGGTGCGTTTCCAGGGAACCCCCCTAGGAGCCTCGTTTTCGGGCCCTCGTTAAAACTTGACAGTCTGGAGGAGGGACGACTTTTGGGCCCCTGCCCCGATGTGGCCAGCAAGGTGAGCTGGCCCAGCCGAGCCTGAGCCGACGTTGAGCCGGACGCGAGCCAGCCTGAGCAAAAGCGGCGCGAGGTCACGTGAGTCAGAAGGTGGCCGGGCGTCGAGATTCCGGTCATAAAACAGTGTTGTTTGTACATGTGAGGCAGACTTGACCCGTCTGTAAGGCTCAACTGGTTGATCAGGTAGGCTTGCTCAATGCATTCGTGCTCAAGAATTGACTAGAGGATCTCAAATCATGCTGTACCTCAGTACAGAATCAGGAAGATCGCCAAATGGGTTCCGTTGGAGGAATGGTTTGTCTCGGGCCCGCTACGTCAGCCGGTACAGATTTCGCCGTATTAGGCTGGAGTTCAGTACTTCTATCAATAGCACCTCAAATATAGTAGCTCTTTACCTTAGCTTTCGGCCATGTGTCGCTAACCAACAAGACCAGGAATGGCCAGTTCGCAATTACTGGCTGTGAAGTGTTTTATTGCTGTCATTTGATTTCTCTCTGCGAAGTTGAAATGCTGGAGCGCTAACAGGCAGCGAGCCAGGCTACGTTTCTCCTCATCTGCCACCCTTTCCTCATCTGCCACCTCTCCTCATCTGCCACCTCTCCTCATCTGCCACCTCTCCTCATCTGCCACCTCTCCTCATCTGCCACCCTTGCTTCATCTGCCACCTCTATCTAGGATTAGACCCATGGTGAGGAAACCATGCTTATATCCAAACTGCCTAAAGTCCACTCGCCGTCGAGAAAAACACGACAATCTACCTCACTACCAATGCCTAGAATGTGAAGCGGTCGCCCCTCGAAAGCTGCAATCGCAACATTGCCATCCATCATTTACCACCCAACCCCTTACACGTCCGCCGACCCCTTCAATCTGTCGAAACAAACCCGAGCCTTGTTGGTGTTCACGATGCCCTATTCAGGAGAGCAAGAATATCACACGTCACAAGAAAACACCACATTATATCTGTGAAACATGTGACTCGGAAGGTGGCAAGAAGGTTTTCATCGGAGAGGTCATTGCTCACAGGCATAAAAGATTCCACCAGGGCCATATTGTCTCTAAGATAAGAGAGGGCGATCGTACTGAGCATACACCCTTGACTTCAGTCAATGTAAGCCCGGAGAATTCGGCGCATAGATTGAACATATGTCTCCAACCAAGATTGAATGACCATACCACGGCAAATGGTGCGCAAGCGAGTGTGGAACTTTCTAGGACAAGAAGTCCCGGTCGGCCTTCGCTGGAGGAGTTAGCTGCGACGTTACGAGAATCACAACGGATTGTCTGTGTCGTAGGTGCAGGTATCTCGACATCTGCAGGAAGTACGCACAAGCCCTATTTGTCGTGCATCCGAGCACTAACATTACCCCAGTTCCTGATTTCCGTTCTGCTCAGGGACTCTTTGTACAGCTTGAGACGGAACATGGCCTTGCTGAAGGCTCAGGCAAGGAGATCCTTTCCGCGTCCGTCTACGAGCATGAAAGCACCACAGCAGCACTGCACAGCTTTGTTCGTAAGTTCACAGAACTCGTTGATGCTGCACGACCTACCCCATTTCATCATTTCTTGGATCGAATTGCGGCCAAAGGCAAACTCCAACGTCTCTTTACAATGAACATCGACGATTTGGACGTCTCAATGCCTAATCTAATCACGAAAAGGCCGCTTCCTTTACATGGCCCTTGGCCGAAAACAATTCAGCTTCACGGTACTATCAGCAAAATGGAATGCACGAAGTGCCATAGGATCAGTGATCTTGATGGGGCTTTATTTGTGGGACCGTCTATGCCTTCATGCCCGCGGTGCAGCAAGCAGACCCGCAAACATGGGCTGAGGCCGCGTTTCACGCTTTACGACGAAAGTGCCAGAGACGATCCTGCTATTGGCAATGCCGAGCAAGAGGATACCAAATCAAGACCAGATCTTGTTCTCGTGGTAGGAACTAGCTTGCAGATTCCTTCTGTCACAAGATTGATTCACAACTTCGGCCACTTCGCCAAAATCCTGTGGATTAACAAAGAGCCACCACCAGAACTTCCTTTCGGCTTAGACTACATATATAGGGCTCCTTGTGATGATTTTGCGAGGTGGATTTCGTCTGAAGTTGAAAGCGACTAGGGGGGACTCTCGATGTTAGGTTGTCAAATTTTAAAGGTCTAAGAGAACTCTCCGTTCATAAAAACACCAATAGAAATCTAAAGGAAGCTTCATATGGGCATTGAATCTACAGTTGATGATATCTCCATGTGAAAAGGATGTAACACTCAGCATGAATTTACCCACTCTTCATATGGGTCACAATTGAATTCTGGGTGCAATATTTCCTACGTTGGAAAACCACGACAACCCTCGTCCCGGACTGCGCAGTTCTCTTTTTCAAGCTCTCTCTCAAGATCCCCAGCCGATGCAAATCCCTTGGTCCAGCATTTCTCGATAATAGAACCCAGCCATACCTCGCTTGTTGACGGAAGTGTTTCCCGTCGAGGCCAAGTCGTCGGATCCCCCACTTGCTGCCAGTCTTCATAGATATCAAACGAACAATGTTGACCAGTTATGATCTCAAACATTACTGCCCCAAATTGTCCAATATCGGTTAGAATAGAAAATCCATATTTATCGCAGCCTTTAAGGTCCCATTCGAGATGCATTAAAGAAGATTCAGAGAAGTCAATGAGCCTGATATTCATATCATCGTCATACACGATATTATCCAGCCGGAAGTCACAGATGATAACACGTTTAGTATGTGCGAAGGCCATAGTACGCGCCAAGTGAAGTAACCAGAAGAGCTGACGAGACCTTTTTAGCCGGATCTCGCCTAGATGCTGCCGTAGGTCGCCATTCATCAACGGCATCTGGATTGAGGGTTCTTCGGAGTCGACGTTATAACAGCGGATAATCCCAGGATGGTCGCCTAGCCTTTTATAGATAGCTTTTTCGTGCTTGAAAGACATGATGGCAACGGCGAGCTCGTTGTAGTTGTCTTCATTGTGGTCCAATATTCTGTCATGAACAGGAACACCATCAATTTCGGACAACTTCGATATCCGGGGGATTTTGAAGGCGTATCCTCCTCGATTGACGACAATGCCTGCACCACCCACTCCAATAATCTCATCTTTCACAATTGTGCCGTCGAGATATAGGTAGTTTGCGATGTCCGATGTCATGAATAGTTGGGTCCGTCTGTATATGAGTCGGGTGGCTAGGTTGGTGGGCGAAGCGCGTAAGAAGGGCTAAACAAGTTGATATTCCGTGGCAAAAGCTTCGATCACGAAATGCCTGCTTAGGGAGAACTCTAGACATAAATGCATTGAGAGGTTGAGCTGAGTTGTTGATTGTCGCTGCTCAACGACGGCCCATTGGCGCACTTTCTTGGCAATGCCCCTGCCCAGATTTAGGTAGCGCATATATTTGTTTTCCTTGCCTCACTTTAACTAACTTGTTATTCTTAATCTACCCCACCTTGCGCCTCTCCTAGAGCTCGTGCTTGCTACTTCCACACATAGACCCATGTCCTTTACTAGAGCCTAGTGGAAGACAAGGCGCGGGCCGGTATATGTACATCGAGAATCTTATCTTAGTCGGGATGATAGTATCTACTAGAGGAGTTGGTACATATAAAGAGGGTCATTGCTCTCTCGTGCGATTCCCTACTCATACAGAACTAAAATTTTTGGCATCGACACCTAAGGATATTCGATTCCAAACCCTTCCGCTTCATCGAGAGAAGGTTAATAACTGGCATACCTCAATTATCTACCATGCCGAATCCAAAAGGTTGTGGCTGCAAGATCGAACACCCTGCCAGGCGACGTTTTCCGGACTGTTCTAAAACACCAAACTCTCAAATTTCGTGCCTCTTGACTCACATCCCCAAAAACAGAACACATGTTTGTAATCGACAGGATGTTCAGAGACACACTTTCGAAAATATTCATCCGGCCTCGTCGACTCGGCGTCACGAAAACTGCTGGAATCATCGCGTCCCGGGAGGTTATTATCACAACGGACAGTTTCATGGCCCATTGTATATGAGAACCGCCTTCTGAAGGCGGTCAGCCATCATTTCGGACGTGTCTTGAGTGCAATGATGCGGCATCAATTGCCACAACGGAATCTTGTGTCGTGAAGAGATTAATGGGACATTCATTGCTGAAAGGAGAATTCTTCCTGTCTCTCACTCCCTCATACGGTTAGCGAAGTACGAACAGAGATATCATCCACTAAGAATTGTTCTTGCGACATGACAAAGTCATGATATACGCAGAGCATTTCTATATCTGGCCCGGCGAGCCGGGCAGGCCTCCAACATCTTGTTGGAATTTAGTGTCCTTCCTCACAATTTCTCCAACTAGTTTACGAGTAGCAAGCGGAGATTCAAGCTTGTCAAGTAACAATAGGGGGCTTGTAGGGGGATGTATTTCTCACAATCACACACTCTTCCACGTCTCTCACACTCTTCCACGTCTCTCACAATCTGCCTTACAACATTATATTGGTCTTTCTAAGGCGCCTACGCTCCTAGATAAGTAGTGCGTACGTAGGCGTCGTATCTGCGAAGGAATGCAATTTCTCAAGAGCTGCGGCGGACCACACGCCAAGCTGCATGATCGCCTCATTATAGTCCCCTCCCGCCTCTTTGACTTCAAGGCCACAACCGAGGAAAAAGGGTGCTTATGTATACGTCTGCCATGTGAAACTCGGTCGAGACGAGTTGAGAAATTGAGAATTGCAGTCCTTTCGCAACTTGGTTGGCACGCCGCGAAGAATATTACTACTCGAAATATTAAGAGATACCTATATTTAGCTATTTTACTAGGGTTTTCCTAAGAAGAAAAAATAAGAGTAGTATTTAACAATATTTTAGTCGTATACTTAAAAGAATTAAAAAAAGAGAATAAATAAATAATGGGGACTCTAGGATTCGAACCTAGGACCTTACCCTCGCTCCCTCGCACCTCCTTAAAGCCTTACTTTGAGGAGGTCGCAAGAGAGATTAGTTGGATATACGCTACCACTGCGCCAAGTCCCCTTTTTCCTTATTTTTATATAAGTTTTAGTCTTTTTATTATAAATACCCTTTTTTTAAATTTAATAAAATATAAAATTTCGTTAAATATAAATATATTATTTTTATTTATATATCTACTTAATTTAAAATATATAAATATAATTAAATTAAATTTACTATTTATATATATAGAGATATTTTAAAAGCCTTAGAAATTAAGGTATAAATATAATTAATTCGATTTAAATTAATTATATTAAGTTTTCCTTAAATTTCTTTCTTTATTAATTATATATTCACTTAATTTAAGATAACTAAATTAACTAAAATTAAATAAGTTATCTATATATATTAAAAGATTTTGAAAAACTAAGGGATTATAATTTAAATATACTTAATTCGATTTATATAATTTAAATTAAAGCTTTCTTAGATTTCTTTCCTTATTAATTATCTATTTACTTGGTTTTAAAAATATAGATATATTAGAATTAAAAATACTATCTATATATATTAATAAATTTTAAAAAACTAAGAATTACATCCCAGATTCTTAGGAGCCGACTTCCTCCTTGGGTGCGCACCTCTTGCCCTTTCGCTCACCCCAATCACACCTCCGGCGCTCTCGCTTCACACCCACCACTCCCCTTGACTCACCCGCAGCTCACCTCGACTCACCCACCACCACGGCGATGATAGGTTCCGGACGGAGGACTCGACAATGCGTGGTTCGAACCGGGTCGCAGCGACGCTGCCTGGCGAGGACCAC
>NW_015622872.1:27133-28139 GCF_000835515.1 Exophiala oligosperma
GAGCCGACTTCCTCCTTGGGTGCGCACCTCTTGCCCTTTCGCTCACCCCAATCACACCTCCGGCGCTCTCGCTTCACACCCACCACTCCCCTTGACTCACCCGCAGCTCACCTCGACTCACCCACCACCACGGCGATGATAGGTTCCGGACGGAGGACTCGACAATGCGTGGTTCGAACCGGGTCGCAGCGACGCTGCCTGGCGAGGACCACCCTGCATTTTCGGCGGGGGGTGTTCAGGGTAGCGTCGAGCGACTGTTCTCCCCCAGCGATTAATGCCGCACCCACGTATAAAGGGGGGGATCTGCCCGCGCTGCAACTGAAACGGTCGGTTGGTCTTCCAACTTACAGAACCTCGCCTTTTCGTGGATTATCGGGGACCGGCTGAATGCGGTACGGTCCTACCCTCGTTGACACGTGAGAGCCGTTGGCCTCCTACATCTTATCCCCTGCTTACTTAATTGATTCAGTGGCCCCTCTAAAGTGCTCAAGGTTCACCATGGAGGATCGACTCGCTGCTCGAAGACAGGCGGAACAGGACAAGCTTCGCGAAAAGCGGAATTTCCGCCACTGGGAAAGCCAGGCTACGGATAAAGTAGTTCTGAAGCCCATCAAGCCGAAAACCGAGAACGGTTATAACAGGATGCTCGACGCATGGGATAAGTGAGCCACTTTCAGTCGGTCTGGGAGACGACCGTATTGACAGGATGTTAGGTTTAGCGCTCGGCGCCGTGGCGCCTCCCCCTTCCACTTAAAGACACTCAAACAGTTCTTTAAATGGTACTGCGACGGACGGAAGGGTCGTATCCCCGCGGAGGACGACGACGATGAAGACGACGACGAAGACGACGGCGAAGGGGACGAAGATGCCGACAAAGAGCTTCGAATGACGCAGGACTCCGTCTACACATGTTGGAAGAGCTTCCTATCAGGGTGGCAACGCCGAGAGACAACGTCCTTTCCGAAGCATATTCAGACCACGATCAAGACTGTAAGCTCCTCTATCG
>NW_015622872.1:32823-35784 GCF_000835515.1 Exophiala oligosperma
CCGCTGAAATGTAACCTCACGGTCTTCCGTGGGAATGTTATCAGGCCCGCCCTCTGCCCGAACTGTCTGGGAAACGATATCCTCACGCCCACACAGAGGATGCGTCAGTTTCTTAATGTTACCGAGTGGAAAGACCATGTTCATAGGTGTTACCCTTGGCAAGGGCCATCATTTGAATGCAGACACCCCCGTTGCCGTCAGGTGCCGGCTTTTGACCAAAACAGTCTACTTGTTGAGCACCGGGCGGACCTCCACCATACTCCGTCGCCTAAAAGTGATCAGGCAAAGACACTGGAGTACGCCGATAAGCCAGTCTACCAAGCCAAACGGTCAACCGCCATCGATGGTAGGCACACTGTTCGACGCTTAGCAAGTAAGCACGGAAGCGACAATTTCGTGAACTATTCATCTATGTGCATGAAAGAAAAGGTTGAGAATCGGCGCACCGGAAAGCCACATAATTCCTCTGAAATCCCAGAGCGGACGGTGGAGGTCTCAAGCGCATCATCTCAACGTCACCGTCGTCAGTCGGGCCCTGCGGAAGTATCCGACACTGATCAAGCATCGTCCCCTGTTCTCGATGGTATCGAAAAAGGGGAAAGTGACAATGTACAACCACCGGCCTACTCGAAAGCGTCGGTAAACGATGTTCAGGCCCCGGGGAGTGACGAGGACCGAGGCAGCGTCGACTCAACTCCAGGACAGTCAGTAGTCCGTTTGCTTGGACAGGATATATCACTCCTCGAAGCCAAAAGCAGTGATGTACGGCAGGGTAAACGCCTTTTCTTGGCAGCGGATGTCGACCAACAAGGCACACGAAAAAAGAGGAAATGCAACATCACGATCGAGATTCCACCTCGACCAACTGATTGGTGGGTCTGGGAAAAGCTTGTTTCTCCAACAGAGAATCGAGGCTCGATGGCGTCTTCAAGGAGTCGAGATCCACCCAAAAAGCGAGGTCCAGGCAGACCGAAGGCGCCAACCAAAATGGACGCCCTGGATGGTTGTGCACTAAAACGACCACGCGGTAGACCGCCAGGGTCTCGCAATAAGAATAGACGCTTCAACTAGTATAGCTTATATCATCACGGATATCAGGACTCGAGCCACACCCCGTAAAACAAGGCGTGATTCATTATATATATCTTACAAGGGGATGATGGTCTAGTAAGCCAAGCTTCCCTTTTATCATCTCTACCCATGAAAAGCGTCTCTTCTACTCTTTCTGCGATATTTTACAATTATCAAGCGTATTGGGAAGTTTGCTGTTACATCTGGTTATGGTAGTATAGTAACTTCTTAGCGAAGATCCTAGTTGCCCGGAGGTATCGTATATAGCGCTTAATGTTGGCATCATAGTTGCTTACTATATCATCTATGATTTAGAAAATTTTGGTACGTTGTCTCAGATCTACCATAATTCCAAGGGATTAAGTAAGCCGTACTTATCTAAGTGGTATTCTATTCATCAGAAATTCAATCTCGCATAGCCTCTAATAAGTGAACCTAGCACTCAACGAAAGAATGACTCAACCCCCGTGCACGAACACAGTTAGGACCACCACATGCCGGGCACGTGAGACCGGGACACCAATCCGTTCCCATCTCTGACACGGTTATCCACGTAAACTCCTCGAAATGTTTCGCACACAGTATGCACTCTTGATTAGTCGTAGCTTCCGGTACCTGTTGGCAGCATCTTGGAGGGTAGGTAAGCCAAGCCGTTACTGGTATCGCGTTATCTCCTGTATTGGGAGGGCCTTGGATACTCCACTGGTCCACTGGTTGATAATTGTAAAGACAGTCGTTGCCCGTCTCAGGTGCAGCAGGGTCCTGGTCAAATATCGCTTGAACATCGTTGATCGCATTCGCAGGTTGTTGTCGCTGCTCGAGTTGATTCCAGATATGGCGGCCGTCCTCTCCAAGCTGTGTAGAAGCCACCTCTGTCGCCGCGACGGTAGGTACTTCGGCCATCTGACCCTTCGCACCGTCTGCCTCTCGTTTCTGCTCTTTATCCTGGCCACTGTCGGAGGGTTCCACTTCAAAATCTGCCTGCTTTGTTTTGTGGCACTGCAATTGCTGTGTGGCGGTATCCAATGCCAACTTCACCTGCTTTAACTCTGCCCTAGATGTAGAAAGGAGCTCCCTAGTATGTGCTTTGCTTTCACTGAGTTGTTTCTGTAACGATGAGACTTCGCCTTTTTGCTCGGTAATGGTCCGTCGAGCCTCCGCCAGCTCTTCTTCTGTTGAGCTGTAAGTGGTGGCTTGATCTCTTATTTGTCGGTAGACTTCCGTGCATTCCTTCTCCATTTGTTCTTTTGTGGCTTTGGTACACAACAGCTCTTCCATGGTTGATTCTGCGGCACGCTGGGTCTGTACCAGACTCTGATTGGCCGCTGATAGTTGCTGCCTGTAATTGTGTAGTTCCTGCTCAGCCGCTTGGTCTCTCTCGTGGAGACGTCGCCTCAGGGTTGCGAGCTCGCTAGTCAGACTAGTGACAGTTTGTTCCGTTTCCATGAGATGCCTCCTGACCTCGGTGATCCTGCTTTCATGCTCACTATGTTCACGTCTGACTCTGCTCAACGCCTCCTCCGTTGAGCCAAATTTTTGGTAATTCACCTGGAGTTGCTGCAGGTAGTCCTCTGGTTGACGCGCAATGCTCTGATAGTGCGCTGTTGATTTTCGCTCCCTAGCTCGGTACCACTCCGAGGGTGTACTAGGCTGGACTTCCGAGTGACGGACGCGACGCAGACTCCTCCGCTTCCGTTTCGGTTTTATTCTCAACTCGAGACTGGTTTGAAGGGATATCGTGTACTCGATAAGCTTCTCCTTCGTGGCACTCTGGAGATGAGTTTGCAATTCAGAACGGTCAGCGGGAAGCTCACTGCCCAACTGTTTCGAAAGGACCTTCTTCCAAGAGCGAGCAGAATACTCGTCATCTATGAATGAGGAAATTCTAGC
>NW_015622873.1:0-31583 GCF_000835515.1 Exophiala oligosperma
GCGCCGCACAGAGCTCCCAGCACCGTCAGCGGCGACGAGGTAATCACAAGTAAAAAAGTTCTCGCCCACGGGTCCCACGCAGGTGACAGTAACAGGATCCTGTTCTCCGGACTGTTTGGCGCCTGCAAATCGATTACTCCACCGAATCCGCACCTTTTCTCGTTCACAGTGGGAAAGAATGATTTCGGCCAGGGTATGTTGCCCGAGATGGATCCCAGCAAAGTTGTACTTCACTGCTCCCTTGGGTACTTGGGCCATTTTCAATTGAGCCAGCACCTCACCACCTTTGGCGTGGGACTTGCGAAATCTGATCCCCTCATAATTCTTGTGCCCGGCTTTTTCGATGTCCTCGAACAAGCCGACTTTCTCCAGTTCAGTCAATACAATTGGCATGTAACTTCGCAATGTCAGTGAGTCGTAAAAGTAGACAGGATCTAAAATTGCCAGGGAGAGAAAGATACTTACGTAGTCGCACGAGGACTTTGTAGCACTTGCTTCTCAGCTTCAAGAATGAGAACATCAATACCTGCCTGTGCCAACTTTAGGGCGAGAAGCAAGCCCACTGGACCAGCACCAACGACGATGACTTGAGCATGCTCGTAGGATACTTTGTCCGCAGATGGAACCAACTTCTCATTGATAGGGCTCATCTTGTCCTGTGGGAATCGATTGTGTTTAGGTCCGAGAAGCACTGGAGTTGGAAGGAAGTTGAGGGTATGAGAACGCTTCTTGAATTTGTGCTACAGCTATGGCGACGATGTGCATATGACTGCATAACTTTTTTGCATTTTGTTGACCCAATACGGCTTTACTCCCATCCGTCGGCCAAGAGTGGTAGGTAGACACCACACCGGCCTGGGGAAGTTGTCTGGGGTAGAGGCATGTGATTGATAGAAACTTGGCATTGCTATCCCCCACTTCCTAACTTGGACGCAAATGCATCCCACATTGCAGTGGCTACACTTCTCATCTGATGGCGTGCAGTGGCTACACGTTACATCTGATGGTCTAGGACCCATGGCACATCCAAAACCTTCAACATTCCTAATGCGACTTAGAGAGTAACGCCGCTTTTCATGCAGCTCCTACTGCGTCACTGCAGTCACGGTCAATTAAGGCGGCGTGAGCCTCACTGCGGACTCTTATTTTGACCTGGAAAGGGGGTTTGTTCTTGGTCAATTGAGGAATTCGCATCGAATCGATGGGAGTAGCCTGTGAGAATAGAAGTTAGGCACAAGTGGGTCTGAATTAACTCTTTTGGCTGTAAATCGAGAAATACCTTGTCTTCAATGAAATCAAAGCAATACAGAAGCCTTGCAGCGGCAATCCATACATTACTTTCTCCCACATTCCATCCCACGCATACGCGTCGTCCTTGTGCTCTGTCAGTGATTGTTCAATCAGTGGTGGATAGTCAGGGTAGGCGTACCTGGGCCAAATGCCCAATGGCCTTTCAGTCCATTATTCAAGTCGTTGTTGAGGAAACGATCGGGATAGAAACGCTCTGGATCGGGGTACTCCTTCGGATTCAAGGCTATCGCCCAGGCATTCCAAACGAAGACTGTACCTTTCGGAAAACTATATCCCTCGTATTCATCGTCTTGGGTGAGGGACGTTGGGGCTCCGATCTCGGCAATATTTGGTCGCCAGCGGAAGATCTCTTTAACTGTAGCTGTTATGTAGGGTAGATCATCTCTATCGGAAAAGTCTGGAAGTCGCTCTGCATTGTGCCCGCATACTCGGTCAAGTTCGGCCCTTGCACGCTGTACCCAGTCAGGATATGTTGCAGCACCGGCAATCATTTGGCCCAGGGAGACACGGGTAGTGTCGCTACCAGCTTCCATCAAAGTCCCGAGGGTAAACAGTTGCTGTGTCTCGTTGAAGTATTTGTCATCGTTTGATTTCAGGAAATCAACGGCAAAGCAGTCGCTTTGTTGCCCTTTCTCAAGACGTTCTTTCACGTTGTCAAGCTGAGTCTTGTAAACCCTGCCAAGAGTCAGCGAGAACTAAGCAACGACGTAGTTCTACGTGCTTTCGAGTATATTCGAACAAGCGTTCTCCTTTTGGTCTCCACCACTGGAGAATGTTTGGAAGTCGAGCAAGGATGGGAAAACCATCAACGATATTGGCCCCCGGTTGTTGTTGTTCCAAGAACATCTCGGCCGTTTCGAAGAGTTTAGTAACTTCTGGGTCATCGAGTTTCGAGCGGATTCCAAACACCACACTCATAATGACTGAATTTGCGTATCTCCCATTTGCGGAGAACCATCGATCAGAGTTGTGAAGATAATCGTGGAGAAGATGTTTGGACTCGAGATCCTGAAACTTTCGAAAAGTGTCCTTTTGTCGAGTACTTAGAATCTGATGCATCACTTTCCGAGTCTTCCTCCATCTATCATCATATGGCATCAAAACCAAGCGACCTCCTCCAGACATTATATCCTGGGTCATAGGAAATGGCGGACGAGAGGAGTAAATAGCAGCGCGTTTCTCCATCAAGTCTGTAACAACCCGCGAAGAATTGAGAAAGACCCAGGTACTGCCCCCAAATTTCACAGTAAACCTAGCAATACAGGTCAGAATTTTCCAGGGAGGAGAAGCAGGGTCGTACTCACATCTCGCCATACTTCTCGGCCAGCTCCTTCGCCCATGGACCTTGCTGCGTGGGGGGAACTTGAAAAGCATTTCCAAAGACTGGAATTCCTGGTACTAAGGGTGGCAATTTATACTTTTTGGCACTCTTCTTCCCCGCAAAGGTGGTGAGATAAAGTAAAACTACAGCGGCCACTACTAGCAAAAGTGGAAGACGATCCATTTTGTTGAAGGGTCGAGAGCCTGATGAGAAGTGTTAGATGGAAAAGCAATTCTTTGGTAACGGGAGTTGCTACTGAATTTAACTACTAGCAATGTAGTATGAACTGTCTTTTCGATCCACTAGCGTCTTACCCATTTGATTGTACCGAGAATTGCGGCACTTTTGGTTCGGCTTTCTAAGATGGTGAAGAATGTGGGGTTTGTGGAGGTAAGAAACGCCCACCATCTACCATCAGACTAGACTTCATCTGAAAGGAGTTTTGGATCCTTTGCAGGTGCGTGAAATTTAGCATTGGGGCAAGCTCAGTCTTCCAATTTGATGCTTAGCACGAAGGAATGGACGGATTGAGGTAATTTCTCTTCTTTGTAGAGCGACAATTGCGGTCGGTACGTATTATGGTTCTTGATGTTTGCTACGAGATTCGTGCAGACAGGGATACGCATGCGCTATCAACCACCACCAAAGAACTCAGATCTTGTTCAATACATCATGAGTATGCCACCACGCCCTCAAACGCTTCCCAAACACCCACATTGGAATAGTCGTGAGGCAGAGAGCCAATTGTATACCACCAATGGTATTGAACATCTTCGCAGGGCCCCAGGCCGCAACCCAGTCGTTTAGGAAATCTAATAAAAGTCGCGTCAGTAAGAGATGCAGTTGATACCGTGTGCTCGGCCGGGTGTACTCACAGGAGAAACCATAGAACAAGAAGTTCTTCGTGATCATCGAAATGATGAAAACCTCGATGCTGATGTTGCGGAAAGCATCGACCATATAAGATCCCACAGCAACTGTCACAAATTGAACAGAGGCGACCATTATCGCCCAAATGGCTGCAATCCCAACCGCACTCTTACCCTGTACAATGAGATTTCCGAAAAGGAAGTATCCGATGACAGAACACAATGTGGCAAAGGCCATGATAACGAGACGAAACTCCGGTTCGTAAGTGCCATTGTTGCGTCGACTGATGTACTTCACTATCGGGTCGGATATCCAACCACATAAAATGCAGCCTAGCGTCCCACCAACAACTGGGCCGGCGGAGAGATAGCCCAAATCAGTGGTATTGAGGAGATAAGGGGGTGCTGAAAATATCTGAGCTATGACGAATGAAATCCCGACCAACCAAAGAGTTGGAAACGCGATGAGCACGACTGCCCATACAACGGCTGGATTTAGTAAGATGAAGAATGGTCGGACGACCATCTTTATAATAGACTCATCAGTGTAGGTTCCATTCAGGGGCAACATGTGCCGAAAGATGGACCTGCGCTCTGTAGTAGCAGTTGTCGATACAGTCGCAGTTCTTTCCAAGTTCGACTCCTCGACGTGGCCTGATCTATTGGCTTTCATTTCTTCAATCACTTCAATGTTCTGTGTTCAGTTAGTGGTGTCCATAGCAATATTGCTCGCACTCACATCTTGAGAGGAAGTGTCAATGTTGTAGATCTCATTGCGGTTGTAGGCCGTCTCCCACCCGAATAAGACGACCCCGACCCAGGCGATACCAAGGAAAATGGCAAGTAGCCAAAAGACCCAACGCCAGCCAAGATCAGTCGTGATCTTGCCTGCCAGCATGGCTGGCAAATTTGCTATGCCAGAGTTCGAGGTGACATAAATGGCCATTCGAGAGCCTCTTTCATGCACAAAGTACAAATCACCGATGACAGAGAACATGACGCTTTCAAACATGGCCACACTGAGTCCTTGAACGATGCGAGCACCCAGTAGAGATTCGTATGACTGTGCAGCGCCACCCCAGATTGTGCCTACGAACGCACATGTGACAGAAAAGAGTAAAGTCGGTCGTTTGCCATATTTGCGAGCAAGCGCAGAGATGAAGATCCCTACTGCGCCAGTGGCGCAAAGACTGTAGCCCGTGAGGAGCGAGACTTGAGTGAAACTGAGCCCAAATTCCTGGATCAAGATGATTGCCATGGAAGAAAGAATTGGGCCAATGCTGCAAGGGTGATCAGATGGATGAATTGACAATAAGGTGGAATGAAGGCTTACCCTCCAATGCACAACAAAGTTGCAAAACAATACAAGGCCAGTAAAAGATCTCGCTGCCAAAGCGGCCAGTTCAAAGGATCATTGGGACTGCTGGAGGGCTGTGGAATGAGAAGAACGTGAGAGTTCTTCCCTGTCGCCCTCTTCAAGTTCGCTGAGGATTCCACCCATTGTGCATCGTGAGTGTCAAAAAGGGAAGTTCCTGGCACATGCTTTAGACCGCTGCGGGATTCGAGGACGCCGTAGCCCATTGCGTAATGATTTTGGTGAAATAAGGTAGGTGTGTTATATCCTGCAAAAGTGTTCTTCGCTATCCAGCAGGGGATAACGTTGCTAATAATAAGGACGATATCCCCTTAAAAGGAGTACTGCATCTGGATATTGGATCCCCCACACTTGCCAGGCAGGATTGCAGGAGGTTGGAGCTCCCACAGATAGAAAAGACGGAGGCGATGTGGGGTTTTGGGTAGGCTGAAAATGGTTACCTCGAATTACTACTCAATTACTACCACATACAGTAGGTGCCATGACCACGAAGGGCTGGTCGATTTCAAATCCTTGGCCGCACCCTTGGCCGGTATTACCCAAAGGATGAACGCACAACCAGATCTAGCCGAGACAGCTCCACGTTGACCTCGCTATCGAAATCCAACGTCCTGCGATCGGACACACATTCGACTTGTTGGCTCAACCACGCAAGCGGACCGCAACTAAATTCCCGCATGTGGGGAAGCATTTTCCCCGGATGGTCCGGATGGGGGCGAATCCCAGGATCCGGCTTCATTCTCGACTGTGCAAGATCAATCTCCGTTGGAGAGTCTGAGCTTGGGTCTTGCCAATTGCATGGCAAATAAAGGCCCATAAATGGCTTTTAAACTGCGTACGCCCAGATGTCGTGCCTTCACAAATACTAAAAGCTCAAGCTTCACATATAACCAACAATATAACACAATTTTGCAAGTACATTACATCATGGGACCACGACGCATCCTTGAATTCTTTGCTCTGGCATTACGTTTTAGCCTTGTGTGTTCGCAGGGCAATGCCGTCGTTTCAATTCCTGTTCGCGATACATTTGTTTTGCCCCCAACGTTTGTGAGCAACTATTCCCAGAAGTTTGTTGATACCGTGGTTCCAAATGGAACCGTCGAGAATCTGCTTCTGCAGGCTCAAAATGCAACCTATATTACCTATGATGCCGAATTCTCTGCTATCATCGGTTCATCGCCTCAAATCCAGCTCCTTGCTGGCCCTCTCGACGTAGGCTTTGCCTATGAAGCAGGAGTCTATATTCCAGGTCAGAATCTCGTGTGGTTCACAGGTGCCGAAATTGATGGTCCTGGAAGGGTGGTCATGGCGATCAATTTGACCGACCATGAGGTGTACAAACCCAAACTTACTGAGCCTGTCATCACTGCCAACGGCGGGTCGTATTATGAAGGCAAGGTGTATATCACCCACTTTGGGAATCGAACATACGCAGGTGGTGTTGTCGCAATCGACCCGCTTACAGGTGAAACAACTACGCTCGTGAACAGCTATTTTGGCGTCCGCCTAAACGGCCCGGATGATGTGATCTGGGCAGAAAGAGGCGAAAACCGCGCTATGTTTTTCACCGATGTTGATTTCGCATCTGCCTTGAATCTTACCGGACCGCCAGCGCTGCCTAACGCTGTATGGCGTTTTGATCCACAGGCAGAGTCACTACAAGCGGTCATTCCCCGATCGGATATCTCAAAACCCAATGGCATTGCTGTCAGTCCTGGTTACACAAAGTTATATATCACAGACACGCCGCTGTCCGGTTTACAGGGCATGGGGCCTGGAAATACCACAGGATCTGCCGCGGTTTATGTTTACGACCTTGATGATACTCTCACCCCTGTGGGAAAGCGTCTTTTCTCGATTGCAAGGACGGGAGTCCCAGATGGTATCAAGGTTGATAAGCGGGGTCGAATATGGACGGGAGAAGGAGAAGGCATCGTTGTCCGCAATGATGGTGGCAAAGTCCTGGGGACCTTTAACGCCAGGACACTCCTGGAGGACAAAAATTCTCATCTCGCGAATTTTGCGTTTGCTGATGATCGACTCATTGTACTAGCGGTAAATCAGATCTGGTCAATCCAGCTAGCTCAAGTTGTGGGATGGACTTCGGACTCATAGTTGTGGAGCTTTGGACCAACTCGGACACCCCGATCATGATAATCAATCTAGTTGACTGGCTTCACACCGCTCACGGAAGTGATCGCATGAGGTTTCGGTGAAAAGTATCGTGTTGCTTCAATTTGAACATCTCTCGTTGAAAGATCTGGTGATATTGTTAATCATATTGCTGTTGATCTTCTTGTAGTATTGATAAAAGAGAACACAGTGAATATGTTCTTTGTGCAGGTGGAATGAGACTCACTGCCGCTTCCACTTTTCGACGAACCCTTTGTCGCAAGCTTGGAGCAGAGCGATGAGATGGCAGTCGAAACGTTTCGGACTCATTCTGGTCTTCTTAATCCTTGCACAAACGCTGGTATGCTTAGGGCTCCCCATCTGTACGTTTATGGCAAACACGAAAAATTACCGAGTGACCAACCCGAGAGCAGTCGGGAATCATTTCCACTGAGTGAATGCTACTTGAAAGTAGAATATTAGTAAACTGGAGTATCCTTGACTGCCTCATTCATTCATGAGCCTTTTTCTTGACCACGATGTTGTTAACTCAAGACTTTCCCGTCGACTGTCGCGAGGAAGGATCGTTTTCAACTTCCACAATCACCGCGTGTATCGCCACCCCTCGATTCCTCTCAATAGCTTACCCGTCTGATCGTCTTTCTTATTCAATTTCGCAAAGATTACCATATAGATACCCGTACCACAATCAACGCGGCTTGCACCCCCATGGTGGTGTACAAAGTCGGACCGTAGGTTGGTGCATCCTGACTCCGGAAAATAGTGCTGCCAATGATACCACCGGTGACAGAGTAGGCCAGATTCGCGACCGAAATGGCCATCCGAGCGTTAGTGCCAACAGTGTTGTTTTGCCCGAACGTCAAAATGACCATCTGGTTTCCTAGAAACCCGCAATACTGGACCCTGTGGTTGAACCCAAGACAAACGACTGTGGAGTGCACATAGTTAGGATGAATTGTCAATACTCACTTGCGAGTCCGGCGAGTGTCATAGCTGCCAGGAATATGATTAGCGGACCTCTGATGCGGAATTTAGTATCAATGATAGCTGTGATGGCCAGCATCCCAATTGCAGTACCATACGGCGTCGCGAGTAGAGAGAGGTCTGTATCCCTGTGTGTCCCAAACCCTCACCGGAAGAAGTCAGCCACGTGTTTCTCCTGGATTTTCTCTACGTGCTGTATTGCACTTAACTCACGGTCAAGATTGTAGGAGTGAAAAAAGCAAGGCCGTATGTCGGCACAGTTACAGTAAGGTAGAGGAGAGAGATGTTCCAGATCCGCCAGTCACTACAGTTCTCTTCGAAAGCTGCCAATGGTAAGTGCTCTGTTTTACCGCCCCTTTCCTCGCGAAGACGATCGAGTACCCACTTCCGCTCTCTAGGCTTAAGAAACGGTGCTGTGTCCGGGTAACCGGTGAGGAATAAGTAGGCAAGTAGCGCAATCACCATAGTGAACACTTCTTCAAGCTGTGCGATCCAGTGTACTAACAAGAGTCAATCGGAGGCGGAATTCAAGCGCTTACGATGAATATCAAGCGTCGACCCAACGTCCCACCAACACTGGACGCTTGTGCCATGCCAGATGCAAGGAGTCCGACCCAACTGTTCGGACGCTGTAGAACATGACTTGGTCGCCGATGAAGTTCGTAGCGTAGATACCAAGAGCCCAGCAAAAGGCTGCCCCAGTTGCGATGCCACCTTCAAAGACACTAAGCATAGCACGTAGGAAAGCCACCACTTGCCAGTTAGGGCAAAACCGATACCAAGCGTAGAGACGCCGGGCGGGTATGTGATCAGAGAGATCCATTTCTTGAGTCCTATCTTCACCAGCAATATACTAGAAGGCATTTCTGCGAGGATATACGTAGGAAATAATACCAGTCAGTATGCAGATTAGCGAGAGCCGATGTCTATCCCTAGATCAAGCTTCATGCCCATCACCTAAGGTTTTGGGCATGCAAAAAGACCTTCAATTGACTGGAAATCGATACAATGTGATCGCCCAGACTCTTTTTCCAGCTTACTTGCTCGCGGAGCTACCTTCGAACTACATACTGGTTAAGCTCACTCCCAAGATCTGGCTGTCCTTCCTCGTGATGCGTGGGGTGCGATACTCACCGGCATGGATTTGCAAACAATTGGAAAGTCGTCGCCTTCCTTCGCTTCTTGCTGGGTGGCTTTGAAGGCGGCGTCCTCCCAGGAATAGTGTATCTAATCAGTTCTTGGTATGTGATTCGAACACCACCGGGGTTCCTTGGGAGTCACAGACTGACAGATCTGTCTAGGTACTGCCGTTACGAGGTGCATCGACGTTTGAGCTGGACATACTCAGTTGGAGTCCTCGCGTCCGCTTTCGCAGGTGTCCTCGCGTACGCGATTGGATTAATGGACGGTCTTCGCGACATGAAAGGATGGAGGTGGATCTTTGCGGTACAGATACTCGTACCAGGTCAGGTTTATTCCCTATGAAGCTAATTCATCGATAGCTCGAGGGCGCCGCGACTATGTTGATAGGGATCATATCTTAGTGGACTATACCGGACTTCCCCGAGAACTCGACACTCCTCAATTCCGAGGACAAAGAGCTATACACGGCCCGGCTAATGCGTGATCGCGGCAGCGCAGAAGTAGAGAAGATCACCTTCCGAACTCTCAAGGAGGTGCTCAGCGACTGGACGAGTTGGCTCCAATTCTTGCTCTTCACGTTCACCAACACGTCGACATACAGCCTTGCGTTTTTTGTGCCGACGATCCTCACGGTATATTTTCCTTGCCTCCAATGCCGCGTCACAGGTTCTAACAATAATTCGCAGGGGATGGGCTACACTGGACTCAAAGCAAGTCTATACTCGGCCTGGCCCTACCTAGTCACTATGGGCGCCATGTGGATCTTTGCCTATATTAGTGACAAGACCAGGATGCGCACGCCGGTCATATGCGCTCAGAGCCTTCTCTTGTTGATCGGTCTCCTTCGTAAGTTGCCCTATCCCTTCAGTGGAATTGGCCGTCTTGACGATGCCCTAAGTCATCCGACCCAACTATTCCCACAGCGTCCGGTACTTCGGCGTCTTTCTGGCTACCATCGGCTGTCAATGCAATGTCCCGGCACAGCTATCTCTCGCGTAAACCAAAGCATCAGGATCCGCTAAGCGATCGATCATGGCTGCTGTTGTGGTCTGGGTGGCCCCGTGGGTGGTATAGTGGGTAGCAATATCTTCCTCCAGCAGGATGCTCCTACATATGTTCCTGGTTTGTATACAACAGTTGCCATGGCTGTGGGGATCATTGTCGGGAACGTTCTTCTTGCATTTGTGTACCTCAGGGGAAACCGAATCGCTGAGCAGACAGACGTCGCCGTGGACGGTGTCCCAGGGTTCAAACATTCGTTGTGATTCCTGTACGACGGTGGATAAGGAATGCAGGTTTGTCAAAGACAAGATGGTAGTGACACATCTGGAGATGGTCATTATGGTCTGTATCCGTTTAGCACTATGATTTCGAAGAAAATAAAACAGAACTAGGCGAAACACATCTCCACATCGAAGGCCGTATCTTGGATTATGATGGGAAGCGATTCGGTGAAGAAGTGATGGCATATCACGTCGTCGTCATCTTTTACAAGGCTTGGGTCTCGGCAACACGGTTGCACGAGTTCTGGCCGCATGCGGGAAGATACTAGGCCCCTTGATAGCACAAAGATATTAATGTATTAAAGTTTATCACCTATCTTCATTGTACAGTAGCTTTATCCTGTGGCCGCACCACCCGGCTGGGATTGTGCTGCTATCCGGCGCCAGGTGGCCCGGGAACGATTGGCTGATAAGCTGAGATACTAGGTAGGAGCCGAGCACGGGTTTGCTTTTACGATAAGCCCTAAGTAACCTCCTACCTTACGGAAGGAACTCTACCCTATAATGATTAGAAATCCGTGTTGGACAAAAAAAAGATTTACCGGGATATAATATCTGGAATATTTAGTTAATATAATAGACTAACGTTAGCGCCGTAAACTCTCGGTGATCACCTATATCAGACTATTTATTTCTCGGCAGATTTTCCAACCCATTTCTGATCTGAGCAGTTCGAATCCGGTTAAGGTCCGACCGTAGCTTACTCCGCCGAGGCGACTTATTGGCCTCAGAACCTACTTCGCCGTAAGTATAATAGATACAGAACAGAGCTAGAGCTGTCTGGAAGACAGGTAAAGATCAAGCATATATAGGTTGAGGGGGCTTACCGAAGGGTCAATAAGATTTTTATCCTTGTTCAAAGCATCACTCCTTACCCAAAATTTGACGCCCTCTATGATAGCAAGTGTTCCGCTCTTTTTGCCGGGAATGGCACGGCTATCGAATTCTTGTGTGCTTAGTAGCTTGCCCTCGATTGAGAAGACTGCCTCTTTGACTCTGGCAGGCTGGACCGATGAGCAGGCAACTGGGGTGAGGCTCGAGATCTTCCACTCTGATTCACCGTAGGGTGCATTAATCGAGGTAGAGTTGGCGGCCTCCACATAGTGCTCCGACACCATGTTGATTACGCCTATCCGATAGACCAATTAGCCAAAGCTATCTGACGAAATTTCCCAAAAAGATATGATGCACATAGTGCCATGAGTATCTTACATTCTTTCGTATCAACCAAATTCTTCAAGCAGTCCTTTGCTCTTGCCATCGGCGAGAGGAATCCGATGACAAAGATCGGTGGATCATCATTAACGATCTGTGAGGGCATCTTCCGAATCGCCGGGCGTGTTGGGTCCTGCAGAGACTCAGGGGCCAGAATGGCCAAGATGTGTCTCAGTGTGCCCGTGCAGTGGATCCCCGTCGGTGGGAGCTACGGCGCCGTTGTCAGACCTATCGTGTGCCTCAGTTCCGGAACAGGCCTTGGGCATCCAGTTTGTAGGGGTTTCCAAGGGGCTTCGAGAGGCATCATCCACATGGCGAAACTGTTGTAACAGACAAAAATGTGAATTCTTAGGCACTATTTTGGGGCCTAATAATATAGCGTTCGCATTCCACAACTCCGTAATTACTGACTTCAGTATCTTGTCTAGGGTCGCCAGAAGTGAGATCGATCTCCACGCTCTCGCGTATGTGTAGTTGTCCTTGACGGGCCTTTTTAACGGTATAATTTTCGCATGTTTCCACTGAGTAGATAGTTTCCCTTGTCGAGAGATACTCGAAATAACGTCAGCACGTGGTGCTTAACGGGTGGCCACACCTAGTTTCAGACGACTGTTGATAGACCGTCCTCTTTGGGTATCTTTCACGACTTTGCGCTACGTAGTTATCATTCCACTGCTTCTATGGTGATAGTAGGTATCGACACAGGGGCTCTCTGTGATCTAAAGCCTTCGTCTTCGATATATTCTGACAGGGAAGTAAAGAAGGTAGTTAGTAGCTCTTGTTGAAGATTCAGTTCAGATGCCCTCCGACGTGGGATGATAGGGAGAAAGATTAGTCATTTCTTGGTCATCATTGTAAATACATTTCGGAATCTCCCTCTGAGAGGGTGTATATATATGTGCAGGACGGAGCCATGATTGTGAAGACAATAACAACGAATTAATGGAAAACCATCTCGAGCCTGAGCATAATCTCATATCCTCATCAATATCTCTACTCTGCTGCCTCTTCACGTTATGTCTATCCCGATTGTGGCGGTGCAACTTGATCCCGGGGGTAAAGCATATTTAATAGAGTACAGAGAATGACACCATACATAGCATATACTCGGAGCCATGGTGCATACTCGGTAGTGATAGACTTGGGGGGTTTCGGCTGCGATTGGGTGGTCAATATGGGCCTTTCCTGGGCTGCAGAGCGACGCCGAAGTGGTGACGATCTTAAATTTGGGTCCATGATACTTTCTGACATACTGATGAATTTATAAATACGAAAATAATATTATCTAATGAATTGGTGTTGATGCAGCCGCGTATAGTGCTGGATAGAAGATGAAATAAGTGTTGGGGGATGACTAAGAAATTTGTATGTGGATTGAAGATGAATGGATTGAAGATGACGCTAATGAGTCTTGGCACCGATTTGTATGTGGATTCACGGTGAATCCATACCAGAATAATGTTAGGGTATTACTATCGCATAAACAGTTTTATGCTTCGCCAAGATATTTTATGAACATCCGAGCCGTCAGTGACGTAAGTTGGCGATCCAAAGTAAACAATCCTGCCCTTCAATCTTTAGCCAAGTTGATTTGACATTCGCAATCCGCGTGTTGCTATATCATGTTCGGTGTCCTCGTCGATATAACTGTGCGATTGCAAGGTTGTGAGTTGCGGAGGATAGCTGGAGTATGAGCAACAACTCTGAGCCTTCCTCGGCAGGGGCAGCGGAGAAAGAGCGGAAGAATGAAGCGGCGACAGACGGGCAGGAGCACGCTCCACTGCCAGACTCGAAAATCTCAGTTGACCTCGCCGACTCGCCATACTTCACCCATGACGACGATGAGAAGCCAAAGAAGAAAGGCCTGCCAGAATGGCTCAACCACTTCAACGCGAAGGACTTGAAGACGCTGTTCAAGTGCTCGGCCGCAGTCTGGATCGCGACACTGTTCCTACTCGTCAATCCAGTCCTCGTTGCATATGGCCAGGCCACTTTCTTCGGGTGCATCGTGCTTTTTATTGTGCCGTGCAATGGCATCGTCTTCATTCATGTCATGGGCGGGCTGACCATGGTTGTTGGTATGGCCGCCGCGTGGGCGTGGGGTGTGATCTCGATGAAGGCAGCGTTGGCTACTCGGCCGGCGGCTGAGACGAATGCGAGACTGGCGCAACTTGTAGCCCAAGCCACTCGGCAGCAAACGAATACCGAGCAGACGACCGGACAGTCGACTTATACCCAGGTGCTCATCTTCGAAGGATTCATGCTTGATACAAGGGTCACTATCACATACTTCTGCATGATCGGTCTCTTCGTCTACTTGGTTGCACGCATCCGCGTTGCCGCACCGAAGCTTGCATTGCTCCAGGTGTTTGCGATTGTCGTCTCGGACATCTTCCTCACGATCGGCCCTTTGATCCCGAGCTTCTCTGGCACGATACCTTCTGTCCTGATCAAGCCGGCGGCCACAGCAATTGCAATTGGCGTGGTGTGCAACATTGTCTTTTTCCCGCAGTCTACCTCGCACCTTGTCTTGGAGACCATGGAGGGCGTTGTGGCTCCAATGAAGGGCTTTTTCAATGCTTGCAAGCTGGGCTTCAGAGACTCACATGCGAAATTCGATCTGGTGCAACTCCAGAAAACCAAGGCGGGTACCATAGCCGCCTACAAGGGAGTGGAAGCTAGCCTGGGCTTCCTCGCGCTCGATCTGTCAACTGGGCGATGGAGCGCTGAGGATGTACAGAGCTTGCAGGAACCTCTGCGTCAGCTTGTCATCATGTTTCTGGGACTATTGCAGCTTCAGATCACTCGTGTGGAATCGGGGATAAAGAATGAGAAGCTTGAATTATTGGATGAGGTTATGCATGGAGGAAACACGGATACTGAAATGCCCGAGATCGGCCACAATCATCTAGTACAAGCGCTGAGTCTGAGAGATCGCTTCCGACATCCGGAGACCGAAGACTTGTTGGAAAAGAGTATGGGAGCTTTGTTAACATCGAGCGGATCGCTGCTCGACACTTGTGCTGATGTGGTGGACGCGGCTGTGGAGGCTTTGCAGACTGTTAACCGCAGGCGGTGGTTCAATAAGCCCGGTTTTGACGAATGCGATATGCTTCGGCTGAAGCATGAGAAGGTCCTCACGAGGCTCAAGGAAGATCAGAAGCAGTTTGAAGTACTGAGTTCACAACATTTGCTGGATCCGCACAATCATCTATTCGACGAACATGGGCATCTAAAGTTGCAAGGGCACGCCGGTGCTCCCGTGCACGGCCTGATGCTCGGGTTGATATTCGAAGAGCGAATTCTGGGCGTGGCTTCTGGCTTGGATGCGCTGCTTACCCGAGTCATCAGACTCGAGCATGATCGGACGAAGACGAAGATATGGTTTCCGACGAGTTTGCGCAATCTGTTCTCGTGGGGCCTTGTGGAGGACGCTGCTCCTGGTGTCACTGCAATGTCAAGCGACAGCGATGGTGCAGAGCTGGAGAAAGTTGTGACAAAGAACGAAAGAAAGATATCAAAGAAGAGGAGCAAAGAGGAGAAGGAGGCAGGAGCACAGGAACAACTCGACAGACTTCACTTCCACCGCGGCACGAAACGAAGTACTTTCGGAAAGACCTTGCTCGCGATCACGCACTGGCTGGGAAACACCGAAGGCCTGTACGCTTTGCGAGTGCTGATTGTGACAATTGCGATGGCACTTCCTGCTGTCTTGACTTCTAGCGCGGGCTTCTACTATCGCGAGAAGGGTCTCTGGGCTCTGATCATGTCTCAGACTGGCCTTGTGGCGTACACCGCCGACTTCGTGTATGGCTTCACTCTCAGAACGATCGGGACAGTTGTGGGAGGTATCCTGGGCATGGTATGCTGGTACATCGGAGCCGGAAACGGGCCTGGAAATCCCTACGGTATGGCTGCGATCATGGCATTGGCGATTGTTCTCTTGATGTGGGCGAGACTGTTTGCTCCGCCAGCACTCCTGCAGGGCGTACTCCTGGTGGCATCGACAATATACCTTGTCGTGGCATATAGCTGGGTCGACACGCATATTCCGTCGTACGGCAATCCCGGTGTTGGCTACTCCGTCTTCTGGCGGAGAGCTTTGCTTGTGATGATCGGTTTCACGGCGTCGGCGATTGTGATCTTCATCCCGCGGCCGCCCTCCGCATCAAGGCATTATCGACGCGTTCTATCGAGCACCATTCGAAGCAGCAAGGATTTATACGCGCTATATGTCACGTCGTGGTCGCACGCGTATTCGGATCTGAAGGAGACGTCAGAGATGCAGATATTGACCAATTCGGAGACTCTTGCGGCAATTGCTGGCCCGATTAGACTGTTGAAGTTTGAATTCTCAAGCTCGAACTTTGATGCGGAGACGCTGACCCATGTCACGAATCTGTGTATGACCATCAATCAAAGCTTGAGTCAGCTGTTGATGTATTCGAATTTGCTTGCGCAAGATCTGAAGGAAAGATTTGCGCGCCTGTCTGGCGCTCTGGATGAGCGCATCATCGGCGATCTGATGGCGGTGCTGACCCTGGTTGAGCAGTCACTGAAGACAAATGATCCATTTCCAGCGGTCTTGCCGGTGCCACTTATCGCGAGATGCGTTGGCCTGAACAGAGCGTTTGCCAGAGAAGAAGCTGGACAAGGAACTCTGGGCATTGACGCTGTTAGGGAGGAAGGTTTCTGCAAGTATTGCGTTGTGCTGAGCGCGTTCATTCAGCTGCTGGGCGCCGCGGATGAGCTGGTCTGGCGAGTCAAGACTGCGGTTGGGGAGACGAGCTATGTCGATATTGAGCAGCCGTTCTTGTCGAGAAACGAGGGCTAGAATCGATTAGCTCCATGAGTATAACGCAGCGTTAAATACTGCCTCCCATGCGTCGTAATCCCTCGGCCGTAAACACCCCGTTAGACCGTTGTGAGAGGAAGTTAACATGGAAGAGTCCTAGAATAGAAATCCACCCACAAAGTACGGTTCGATGCCATAAAAACTCCCTCTGTCTCTCTACACGTAACACAATAGACATATTATTGTGTCTTAAGCCTGTCAGGTAGAAGTATGCAGCAGAGGAAAGAGTATCACGATGATGGGCGTCCGGAACCCGACCTCGAAATTACACAGATTCCTCCACCGATAATGGCCTCAGCATTCCTCCCTTCCACATACATTGTTCATGTAAGGTTGTTCATGCTCGTTAGTGTGTCGGGATGTCCAACCCCTAATTCTTCTTCCTTTACTCGTGTAAGATCCGTACCTTATATTCGCATCTTCATTGGTCGAGCCCTCGTAGAAATTCCCTGACTTAGGCTATAAAGTCGCGGTTCCGATTTACAAGCCGATGCAGTCGTCCGTGTATTATCAACATCGCCATAAAATCTACCAGTACATATAGTATTAATGTACAATCAGGCGCCTACTAGCGGAAAGCTGCTGAAAAACAGGTCACTCATATCGATCCTTTGAAAGGTCGTCATTCAGCCGTGTTGGAGGAATTCGGGCAGAACGAGCCTCATATGTCTTGTATAAGCCTCATCGGTAAGAGATGTTTAAACCTGATCAATCTCAAGTACTGTGCCAACCTTTCTCTCGTTCTCCATCTCTAAGTCCTGAACTTCGACCTCGCCTGAAGGATGTAACACAGTGTCTTGCCGTACATGCTTTGACGCCTTCACCACACCGAACGGTCCCGTGGGGGTTCTGAATGTTACGTCCATATCTTCTAGAGAGTGACCTGTAGTCTCAGGGAAGAAGAGATAGACGACTGTTGTCGAGGATTAGCAAAAATAGGTCATCATTAGCCAAACTAAAAAGCGGCTTTATCATACCGGGAAAGAGTAGCCCCAAATTGATGGCAGCGAAGACAATGAAATACTTCCATCCCAGATTTGTGATGCCAATCGGACTGACCTCAACGACCATGAAAGTAAGGGCAAACTGGGAAGCTGTCGACAGTGCGTAGATCTGCGTGCTATAGCCCAGTGGAGTGATTTCCGTGGGGTAAAGCCAGTTGACACCCAGAGACATGCTGTAGAAGAAGCCAAAGCCGTACATCGCGACTGCTGCAATTATCATGGCCGCCTTGTTCGCCGGGACTAGGGAAACACAGACTGCCATTATGACGAAGACGATGCCCATGCCAGCTGCACCTAGGAGAAGGAGAAATCTTCGCCCAAGGCGATCGACCAAGAGATAGGCGAGCATGCAGCAGGGAACTTGCCAAGCATACATGGAGCCAGAGAGTACGCGAGCAATAATTGCACTGACTCCGAGCGAGGAAAAGATGGGGACGGTGTAGAACCCAATCAGGCCGGCGCCGTTCAACGACCAATAGAATGTGATGAAGAGACAAACAAGTGTTCGAAATTTCATTTTGTTTTCTTTGTCTCTGAGGATACCCACCATGCTTCCCTGGCTCATTGTTTCGAGCGATCGCTGCATATGGCGGATCCCTTCCGCAATGCGAGGGGAGTCGGGACTAACGTCGTCCAGGATCGCTAGAATCTCGACAGCTTCTTCGATTCGACCTTTCTTTACCAGCCATCTTGGCGATTCAGGCAAAAAGGGGATCGTGGAAAGCATGAGGAAATTGAAGAGAAGTGGGATTGCCAAGGGGAAGCGCCATGAAAAGCTCGTGTTGTCAAAAAAGCACCCAAGGTCGATGAATTGGAAAGCCACCAGACCCAGAGATGGGAATGTACCTTCAAGGACGACAAATCGGCCTCGATGTGTGGCAAGTGAGGATTCTGCTTGCCAAGCTGGAACAGTCGCTACTCTTTACGGGATGTTAGACTCGAGTCCTCGGAGAAATTGCTGCACAGGTGACTTACATGGCTCCAAGACCAAGTCCGAGGACGATACGGCCAACAACCAATTGAGCAAAGGAGAAGCTTGAGACCAGGATGATTGAGCCAAAGACGTTGACGATGTTGCCAGCGATTATGGTTTTGATTCGACCATATTTATCTCCGAGCTTAATGCATGAGAGTGAACCGAGCATGCATCCGACTAGATAGATGGCCACTGCCGTGCCTTGAAAGAAATCAAACAGCCATCTTAGAACGCATAATGATCGGCCCTGGGCACGATTGAAGCTGCTTACCTTGCACACGAGCGGCCTGAGCCTGTGCCGCGCCTGTGGTATGGACTGTGTCGATGATGGGAAACAGCGACACCCAGGAGTCCAAGGTCAGCAACCCCCCAGTGACCGCATTATTATACTGCCAAAATACCATGTTAGCTCCCTAGGGCAAGACCTGGGCCGGATCTTCCTTACCGCATAGATAAAGAACGTAGGGAAAACGTTGGTGAACGCCATCATCCAGGTTAGACGCCTACCACGACAGCCCAAGAAGGAGGAGTGACGGTTCTTCATGTTGGCGGCCGTAGATATGGTGCCTCAATGCTACAGTGGTGGAGAATGTTGTGGATTATGGCAGTGGAAGCATGGATTGATTCTTATTCATCTTCTACTTTCTAAGGAAGTAGAAGTATATATACATCGAAGTGACATACTAGAAGCTTCCCTACAATTTCCAAGCATGCGGAATGATTCCATAAGGCTTTTGTCAATGTCATGATAGTCGGTTGAGCCTCATATCACAACATTCCCCCTCAGCATCGTTATACCATTGGTATTTGGTATGGCGATGCTAGACTTAGCTCAATCGACTGGGCCTCGGTAAAACCACCTAAAATCTTTACAAGGACAAAAAAGTGGAAAGAGCGCCTCTGTCGTATTACGGCTTTTTCTTCAATATTGGCTAATGAATCTCACCCTCCATACCGATGAGGCGAATGAAGTTCTTCAGTTCGGTAGGACCGAGTGGTTTGGTGAGTCCATCCGCCGCTTCGAGCGTTGTGGGGATATAGCGGATATCAATGGAACCTTGTTCCAGAATGCTTCGTTGATAATGGAGCTTGACGTTAAAGTGCTTGGTGCGTTTGTGAAACTCAGGATTGTGCGAGAGAGCGATGGCGGATTGATTATCGGCCATAATGTGTGTGACGGGTGAATGATATATTCCCGTTTCTTCAACAAAGGTACGAAGCCATTGCAGATGCACAATGGCATTGTACTGGCCAATGTATTCGGCGTCAGTCGTCGACGTGGCAATTTCCCCCTGTTTCTTGGATGACCAGCAGATAGGTCATCCAGCAAGTTTGAATACATACCCTGACGTCGAGTATGCTCCCTCGGTGACTACTGTTCCACCGAAGTCGGCGTCGGTGTATCCAATCAACCTTCCTCTACGATAGGTAATTTGGAGGGTCTGTGTTCCTTTGAGGTATCGAAAGACGCGCTGGAGCGCCACTTGGTGATGCGATTGAGGGCGAGCCAAGAAACGACTCAAGGTCGCCAACGCAAAGGCGATATCTGGTCGGGCTCCGGTCATCAGATACATCAATGCGCCAATCGCAGAACCATAGCGGGCCTTAGCACCATCCTCCAGGTCCTCCTCGTCGATACTGGGGTTCAGCGAGACCCGAGGGTTCATCGGTGTCGACTTGGCTTGGCATTCTTCCATGCAGAAATCGGACAAGATCTTGCGGATATATCCCTGCTGGTGCAGAGAGACGGATCCGTCATCGTGGTAGGTGAACTGGATCCCAAGGAAGGAGCGTGGGGTTCCCAAATCACTCATCTTAAACTCAGATTCAAGAGCATCCTTGACGTCCCTGATTTCTTGCTCGCCGGCTGCGACCACGAGGAAATCATCCACATACACACAGATGACGCAGTTCTTGTGGTAAAACACACAATTGTCCGACTCGGCCATCGTAAAACCATGAGCGACCAAAACTCGCTTGACACACTGGTACCAGATTCGAGGACTCTGTTTAAGTTGAAGCTCAGAGCTGGGAGACAAGTGTGATATTCGATTCGAACTATCTATGAAGGTGTGGGAGTTACTTATAGTCACAGCCAGTGCCCGGGGCACTGGCTAGTGCAACAACTGCCTGGTAGGCAGTTGCCGCTAATTGCGATGCTGCCTACAGCGAGCATCACGTGATCTAGGATCCAACTGTTTAAGGCCATAGAGGGAGCGACGGAGACGACAGACATATCCTTCTTCGGTAAATCCTTCGGGAAGTTCCATGTAGATCGCCGTGTCAGCGTCACCATGGAGGAAGGCCGTCTGAGCGTCCAGATGTCGAAACGTCCATCCTTGAAGGACGGCGCCCGCGATGACGGCGCGGACGGAGTCCATGCGGGAAACCGCCGCAAACGTCTCGTGGTAATCGATGTGCTTCTTCTGTCGATACCCCTTGATCACCAGGCGAGCTTTCAGGGTATTGTTGGCCTTGACCTTGAAGACCCATTTACACCCGATGATCCGATGTGCTGCAGGGACTTCTTTCCGGCTGACCTTTTCCCAGGTGCCATGGTCAATCAGAGAGCGGTATTCTTGATGTATCGCATCCCGCCATTTGGGCGCGTCAGGGCCAGAAGTGGCTTCGGCGAATGTCACAGGTGTCGCCATTTCGTGAGCTGACGATTTGTGGGAAGACCGCGTGAAGTACGCCTTTCCTGCCGCTTCCAGGAGTCGGCGAGACGGATAGCGTCGTCGACCGTAGAGAGAGTAGCCTAGGTCAGGAATGGGGGATTCATCAACAGCATTGGGATTAACTGGCTCGAGGTCATCATTGGAAGTTGGATATTCTGGCGACCTTGACGGCACTTTCGGAGGAGTGAGGTCAGGAGATAATTCTGCCGGTATCGGGGTTGAACCAATGTCCTCTTGGTCCCCAGTGATGTTGCTACTCGCTTCCCCCTCGAGGACAGGCGCCACGGGGGCCTGCTCATCGAATTCAACATCACGGGAAAAAATGATGCGTCCTGAATGGACTTCATATAGTTTGTATTGGTCGGGTTCACTGTATCCCAGTAAGCGGCATTCTGATGATCGTGGATCGATCTTGTCTCGCTGTTCCTTGGGAATCAGGACCCACGCACGTGAACCGACGCGGCGAAGATGTGATAGGCGTGGCGGCTTCCCATAGAGTATTTCATAAGGAGTCTTTTTCTTCAGGATCGAAGCGGGAGCTCGCAACTTTAGATATGTGACGGTGTCTAAGATCTCGGTCCAGAAGGAGCGAGAAAGATTCGCATCCATCAAGATGGTGTTGATCCGTTCCTTGATGGTGCGGTTCGTTCGTTCCGCCAGGCCATTCTGCTGTTTACAGTATGGCGCCGACGTGTCGAATTCCACCCCTTGGGCTTCGAGATACGCACCGATCGGGAGGAATTCTCCTCCATTGTCACATAGAAATCGTCGAATCTTGGCATCAAACTGCCGGTGTACCCATGCTTCAAAGAGCTGGAACTGGTGCAGAGCCTGTGATTTCGACTTCATGGCATACGCCCACGAGCCGCGTGAGTAGTCATCGGTAAAGGTAATCACGTACCTGGAACCATCTCGGCCGGCGGGCATCTCGGCGAGATCAGAATGGATCACTTCGAAGATCCTCTTGGAATGCACATGCGGACGACGGCAACGGGAAAACCTCTTCCGATGCTGCTTACCCGCCATGCAAGCCCGGCAGCGCGGCGTTGCCTGCAGCTCCTGGCTCGTCAACGGTCGGTACGGAGTGCCGGATCGTCGGAGGACGTCTCGCAAGTCCCCCCGATTCAAATGCCCCAGTCGAGCGTGCCATAACTCTTCGGGTGTTCGGTCATCTCCTACAGCGTCTCCTTCGAGGACCATTGCTTCACCGTTATGGAGTTCAGAGGTGACTGTCGTACGACGCATGTCACTTAACTCCGGAGGTTCAACGTCCGAGCTGGCGACCTGAGATTCCAAGGTGCCCGCAACGTGCGTTGGGGACCTCGCCAGACTGACGTGGACCAAAGGCCGTCCGCTCACTGTACAGCGAAGAACCAGCAGATCGTCCGCGGTGTGGTACGCATTCCCTATCGTGTGACTTCCACGCTGGACGCGGATGCCACTCGGGTGTGCCACCACCGAGTAACGGTCTCTCAAGAGTTTGGGCACGCTGACCAGATTCATTCCGATCCGGGGTACGTAGTATACCTTCTTGAGGACAAGGGTACGAGGAGGGTTTCCCCCTCAGGCTGAGTTTCACGGTGCCGATCCCTTCCGTTTCCACCGGATCTCCCGCCGTCTCAAGCATCTCACGGTGAGGCCGCAGATCGATAAAACAATCTCGGTCCCAACAGATGTGACTGGTGGCGGCGGAGTCCAGGATCCACAGCGGGTTGGGCGCGCGGGTATAAAGAGCCGTCGCTCTCGTCCTCACGACATGGACCTTTTGTCTCTTGGAAGCCGCCGGGCCCTGCCGGTCTTCCTGCTGGCTTAATGAAGAACTATTACGATGGGGTGAGCCTGAATCACTCCGGTCTGCATTGGCAAAATCATCCTTGCGAGCCGGCTTAAGGTGCGGATTCTTCTTCCAACACTTCTGTACTTCATGTCCTCGCTTCTTGCAGTAATTGCATTTCTTGACGGGCGTCTTGACAGCATTGATCGATCCTTTCGTCGTGACGGTCGATCGCGAGGCTGTCTCCTTGCCTCGGACTGCCCGTTCGGCATTGGCAAGTCGAGTGCCCACTGCCGTGGCGTGGATGGTTTCTCGGCCATTTTGGATCGCGTCCACGATGAACGCGTATTCCGGTCCCACCTGCGTCAGCAGGATGGCAATGTGCGCTTTGTCGCCAATGGAATCCGGCGCGATGCCGTTGAGGCGATTGACCAGAAGACACACGCCGTCCACAAACTCGCGTGTGCTGTTGCAGCTGTCCGTCGTGGTTTCCTTGAGTTGCGCAAACAATTCACAGTACGTGGCTAGCTCCATTTGGCTGTAGCGTTCTTCGAGATCCAGCCACAGTTCTCAGGACGTGCCAATCCCGGCGGCGTGGATGCTTACTTCGGGTGAGAGATACCGGAGGATGGTGTGGTATGCTTCAGCTTCGCACTGGCTCCATTACCGGTAATATTCGAAGGATTGTACTTCGCTTTCGAGCCGCGTGGCAATCGCGTTCTGACGGACTGCGCCGCTGTGAGAACGGTCGATTAGGGGACCGATGCCAGAGGGGATCGGCTTGACATATTTGAACAAACAGTCCGGTCGTTCAAATTTGCCAGACACCACGTCCCATACTTGTCTTGCTTTCAAGTAAGAGACCATGAGACGTTTCCAGGTCGCGTAATTAAGGCTCCCGGTTAGCGCCTCGATGGCCGCTACCTGTTCGGTTGATTCTCGGGACAAAACTGCCATGGCGCGGGGAAGGACGATGTGCAATCACGTGCACGTAGGCAGGTTTCTCGGGTGATTAGAAAAGAAACGGCACCGGAGAGCATAGCTCTCCGGGCTCATAACCTGTTGTGGATTATGGCAGTGGAAGCATGGATTGATCCTGCTTGTTCTTCTTCTTCTTCTTCTTCTTCTTCTTCTTCTTCTTCTTCTTCTTCTTCTTCTTCTTCTTCTTCTTCTTCCTCTTCCTCTTCCTCTTCCTCAGGAAGTAGAATATATATACATCGAAGTAGCATACTAGAAGCTTCCTTACAATTTCCAAGCATGCGGAATGATTCCATAAGACTTTTTGTCAATGTCATGATAAGTCGGTTGAGCCTCATATCACAACAAGGTGGACAACTTTAGCCCATGCATCAACGACTGGCCAAGAACACCATACGGATCCAATACAGCTGTGGAGGAAATTGCAGCAAAAGGATTAGCTCGAGCGTCCGAAGAGGGACTCTGACAGTAATATCGTGGTTTCCACAGTCTCAAAAACAGATGAACCCATGCACACTGTGGTAGGCGAATGTCACCTGCGCGGCGTCATGAAGGGGGAAACACCCAACGACTCTGGCTTTTCATGGTGCGCTATTTGATTTGCATGATGGCGAGATCCTGAGAGCTACTGGTGCAGAATAAGTGTCAGTTACCCTGAGTTAAGGCTTTCATTTCTTATTGCAGGCCTGTCCGTCCGTCATTCTACAGACAGTAGTCCAAGATCTCTTGAGAAGCCGTTCCAATGAACTCAATCAGCTTCTTACCTTTTCGTCCGTTTCCATGCTGGTCGAGTGTTCATCCCAGTCCCAAGCCTAGATTACAGGTCCCCGAGAACCGTGGATGCGGCGAGTCCAAACGATCCCTGTGGCCGGAGATCACAACCATATCAAGAGGCCTTCTTGCCACAGGAGGTAGGTCGTACCAGGACTTCCTCCAGTGCCCGCTTTGCTTTGTGAAGCGTGCGTCAATGATAGTCGAATAACCTGCGGCTCATTCTGGTCGCTGCTTTGCCAGCTTCGCCCTTGTTTCGAGTGATCAATGCCTTGGTGTAGTCATAAATGCATATACTGCTGACCGTTCCATAACCTCACATAGCCGATACCCCTACCCGGAACCGCACCGGTGGGGTTGGTTCGGTCAAGCTATGGTCAGGCAGTGCTCGTTTAGTAGTGGGTAGTCGGGACACCACACTAAGACCTTGAACGCCAGATAACTCATAATGTACGCGACGACGCTACGATACATACTGATATCTCAAGCACTGCGTGCTGGTTTAAGAATCGAAGGGTTGCTGAGGAGAAAGATCTACAGAAGAAGCTTGCATATTCACTGTCCAACCAGAGTCCAGTTTCAGTACCCGTCATTAGGCTGAAACCTCTCCATGCGAAGTCTGCACCATTGCCTCTGGACATCTGAAACGCTTATTGGACCACGCAAACCAATTGATAGTGCTCAACACTGCGACTATGGCGAAGACAACAATGGCATAATTCATTGTGACGCCCGTGACCGGAACATAAAGTGGAAAGCAAAGCCAGACAAAGATGAAACAGATCCAGACCACACTGATCACATTCAGAGCACGCCCAACAATCTTGCCGAGGTCAAAGTAATGTGTCGCGGCAAAGACTTTTCGGTGCTGCAGCAAAGCACAGGTAATCGGGATGGCGTAAGATGCGAATATGAAGAGGATGCCGGCACCGAGAATGGCGTTCAGGGCGGTTGAGGAGCCCAATTCGAGAAGGCCAATTAGTATGCACACCAGGAACCCGAGCAGAACTGCATTGACCGGAATTGAGGATCCAGCGGACATCCTGCCCATGGTACCGGAGAAAGGCATGCCCTCGTCGCGTGAGAAGGACCAGAGCACGCGTGAGAAGGTGGTCAACAAGGTGGAAGAGGCGAAGAGGAAGCAGATTATGAAAACAAGTACCCCAACGATCGTCAAGGGTAGATTATTGAAGGAGTCAACCATGAGTTGAGCGATAGGCTGGCCGCCGACTGGGGCGAGGAGGTTGACGGGGTTGGTGATGCAAAACATGTAGACGAGAAGCATCACAAGGCCGCTGATCGCGCTGAGAAGTGCGCTCAGCGCCATGACTTGCGGAACCTGACGATGAGGATTGGGCATCTCCTCAGCCACGTGAGCCGCGCAGTCGAAGCCGTTCACCGCTGTGAGACCAGGGAGTAAACCGAGGAAGAACACAACCCCTTTCGAATTCCAGCCCGTACTGTTGACGAAATCGACAAAGACAAAGTCAGCGCTTTGCTTGGGATGTACGCGGACCAGGAGCGCAATCATAACAAATAGCGAGGCGACGTTGATGTAAACCACTAGACCGTTGAGGATGTATGGATACCACTTGAACAAAGGAATATTGATCACGACGGCGAACAGCCCTGTGCCAACGTAGCCCAGGTAGTAGTGCCAGGGCTGAACAATGAAAGTGGTCCGGCATATCTCGACCAACGCAAAAATGAGCTGCGACGTGATCAGAAAGCACGCCGCTGTCCAGCAAAAGTAGCCTGCGCTGGTGAACCATCCCACAACGTAGCTCAATGGTCGTGCTCGAGGTTTGGGTGCCAAAATAGCAGTCCAGAAAATTTGACCTACACCGCAACGTTAGTTAATGGCCATCTTTTATCCATGGCAAAGGCGAAGACTTACCCGCAGAGTGAGGCATAATAGAAGCCATCTCGGCCAGCGAAACACAGACACACATGTCTAGGATGACAACCATGATATAGCCAAAGATGCTCACGGGGCTCCCACCTACCCCGATCGAAACAGCAAGGTATGTGCCGATGGCTAAGGGGGTTGAAGTTATCGAGTACGCTATTCCCAGCGTGCTCCAAAGCTTGAACGGCTTCGATCTGGGCGAGACACGTCCTGTGCTGACGTCGATGTCGGTTTCAGGCTGGAGAACCTCTCCCATCTTGAAGCCTTCGTCAAACTTGACATGGTGGCGGCGGAATCGTGTAGGCCAAAATATATGCAGCAAGATTCCGTGGTGGCACAACTTTGCTCTCGGTGGACAGTTCTCCCATCTAATACCAGATACCACTGCAATAAGGTCTCGAAATGAGGGACCCAACCCCACGCCACCCCCGCAAGCCCGTCAAAAGAGGTTTCATGAGGACGGGGCAGGTGACAGCGAATACGCTTAACCCTGGATAAGCTTAGCCTTATTCGACGACCGGGTTTCGAGCCAACAACCGACAATAAGATTGTACCAGCCGAAGACTAGTCGCTGTTTTGGGAAGCTAGATAGCAAATTGCCTATGAGCGTCTCTGTCTTATGCATAGCTTTTGATAGATGCAAACGAATCAGGGCCGATCTTCAAAAACTACCATCAAGTCAAGACTAGTCTTCTTTCGGCTAAGGTTCCGGCCGCGGTCGGGAGCTGGAAGGATCCATCACAGCGTGAGATTTCTTTGCACAATCAATCTATAATAACACTCATTGTTTAGCCAGAATCGTCCATCGTCTCCTACCAGCCACTTTTGTTACCGACACGTGATAGCACATCAACAGAATGTCCAAATCACTTCAAGGGAAAACGGCAATCGTCACAGGCGGGTCTCGGGGCATTGGCGCAGGCATTGCCGTCGAGCTTGCAAGCAGAGGTGCCAATGTGCTCATCACGTACCAGAGCGCCCGGACACAAGCCGAAGAAGTGGCAGCAGAGGTTCGCAGCCACGGCAGCGAAGCACTGATCATTCAAGCTGGAGGCAGTGACAAGACCGGGCCGACACGTATCGTTGATGCGGCCGTGAAGAAGTGGACGAAAATCGACATTGTCATCAACAACGCCGGAGCAGGTGACGACTGCTTGCTGAAGGACATGACATATGACTTGTGGGACAAACTCCTGAACTGCAACGTTCGATTCGCCACCTTCTTGGTGAAAGAATGTATGCCTCATTTCGGCCCAGCACCTCGCATTGTCAACATATCGAGCGTCATGGCTCGTATGGGTAGTGCATACGGAACCGCGTATACAGCATCCAAGGCCGCCTTAGAAGGAGTAACCAAGGTCTGGGCCGTGGAACTCGGGCAGGACTACAACGCGACTGTCAATTGCGTAAACCCCGGCCCCGTGTGCACAGACATGTGGCTTCGAGACACAGGTGCGGATGTCCTGGCTGAGTGGGATGTCAAGATGAAGGAGACCCCGGCAGCGGCCAGAATCGGAACTGTGGATGACATTGCGCAGATTGTGGGATTCTTATCCGAGGAGGGAAGCAGGTGGTCGACGGGCAGCACGGTGAATGCGAATGGAGGACTATGCTGCGTTTGATCTACCAAAAATTGTTTCTAGCAATCCAGCACTGATTGCCATGCTGCATATGATTGCTATGTACCTATATATATATATATATATATATTTGCCACAGGTTTCAAGGACCGATGATATCGCCGGAAGTTTCGTTTCATCAATGGGTTATCCTTACATTTGCAGCCATTGTTGTCGACAGTGACCGTCCTATAGTTTTACCAGCAGCGTTGTTGAGATGCTGAAGTCAAGGTCGTAGGTACCGTGTCTAGGCGAGGTGGCCAGCCGAGACGTTCTAGGGGTTTCAAGTGGTGCAACCGTATCACTTGGTGTCCATCTGCGGTGGGGCCGCTACTGACACAGAGATGCAAGCCCGACTAAAAAGCAGGGCATCCGCTCAGTTACAGCTAGCTCGTGTGCGAATGGGCCAGAATTGCCTCCCCACCTTATCTCTGAAAGCTACCTAGATAAGGGTTACGTTAATAAACCCTGCTTTCCCCGCCCTTACCTTCCTCATCTTACCAGGCAGATTTCAATCTGCTCCGCCACCAACAAACCGACCGCATCGTTTGCGACTGCCATCAAGGTTCCATGCCTCGGTCTCGCAAACCCCGTACATTCACTGTGTCGCACCCTCCACCTTACAAAGCTAGGGCTCCTGTCAGACGGACGAAAACATACACGGGGTGCTGGACATGTCGAGAGCGTGGCACGAAATGCGATGAGCAGAGACCCGAGTGCCGAAGATGCTTAAACGCCGAAATCCGCTGTGAAGGATATAGTGTGAGGCTAGTTTGGGAAGACGAGCAGAATAGCGGTCACCGTGTTCAACGACGAACGCTTATACCAAGGCAAGACCCTGGGCATCCATCTCTCACCTTCGACGAGCTTAACTCTGCGTTGGCTGAGATCGACTCGGCCGGCATCGAACCGGACATCGCTTTTGCAACAAGCAGTGGGCCATTCTCCGTTTTCCAATTCTCGCAATCAACGTCACCCAGCCATGAAGCCTCTCTTTTCCAGCGAGCTGATCAGATTAACAGTCCGACAGCAAAAGATTCCGCCACGACCAGCCCCGCAGAAGGGAGTCAACAAAGCCATGCTTATGCCTCTGCAGCCTCAGTCCTGTCCGCCTCACCGAGTACGGTTTCCAGTCTTGACGGAAGTGAAGAAGACAACAATGAGCACTCATGCATGGCTGAGGCCAGCTTTGCCGAATATGAACATCCTGATGCGGCAATGGCCATGATATCCATCAAACAAAAAGTTCAACCACATGTCACGAATTATCTATCATCCGCCTCACCAGACGAGCGTGCGCTTTTGCATTATTGGATCACTGAACTAAGCGAAATGATGATACCAACTCCACGCCGGGATAACCCCTTTCGCACTATATTTATTCCTCTGGCGCTTGCAGCATCGGACTCGACCAGAAGTTCTTCTGCAAATGTAGCCTTGCTACACGCGATATATGCTGTCTCTGCCTTCAATCAGGCCCGAATTCCAACCTCTCCTGCATATGTGGAGGGTCTTGGTACGAAACATCATGAAATCAGTCTCCGTCACCTATGGATGGCTTTATCGCAGGACGAGGCCGAGGCCGACTCGCCGCACCGGGAAGCGATTCTAGCAACCATCATTACCATGTCATCCATTGAGGTCATGATAGGAGCCTCTGCAACCTGGCGTACCCATCTGGCTGGTGGAAAGTCTTGGTTACGTTCGACCATAGCAAGCAATGCCACCCAGAGTGAAAGTTTCTGGACGTTGTGCCAAATTTTCATTTGTATCGACACTCTGGGAAATCCTGGCATCCGTGGTCTCACACCAAGCAGTATCCTTGAACCGCTTGAGACTCGCAACTGTCCCCTTACAAAAACCATACTGGATAAGCATTATTGCTTGGAGGAGCTCTTCGGGATTACGAAGTCGACGTTGGAGGCGATCATGAGAATCAAGCATTTGTCAACTTCTGCTCGTCAAGCGACAGAGGAAGAAATAAGCGACTTGGAAGTTCACATCCGAGTCAGCGACCCTGATACCCTTGTTCTGGATATAGATGGAAGCGAAGACGGTCTGGCTCGCCATCATACATGTGCCTTCTTTTGTGCGGCTGTCATCTACTTCGAACGGCGGCTCAAAAATACACCGGCTACAAAGCTCCAACGTCTCGTGCGAAGGAGCCTCGATCACCTTGAAGCCATCCGCAATCTCGAAGTCGAACGAGGCTACAAGGTGTGCGGACTGTTCTGGCCCGAGTTCGTCACAGCGTGTGAGGCCGAAGATGTGGCCGGTTTGCGCGCGCGGTCGCTGCGGATGTTTGAAAAGGGTCAATCAAAGGGCATAGGAAATATCCTATCCGCGAAGAAGGTTGTCCTTGATGTTTGGCAGAGAAGAGATTGTAGCACCTCGAATGAGGACATCTCGTGGGAGAACTCGATGGCCAAACTAGGACTCGATATCATCTTAACTTAGGTAGGGCGGATGCATGGCTCTGGGAGGGTTTGGTAAAGCTGAAGTAGCCCCTGTGGATGTGATCAATGGATGGATAGGGCGCTTGAAAGGCAGAAACTCCGATCAAATAAACAGAAGATATCTCTCGGACCGTTAGACATCGGGTATTGTCGACATCGGGGTGTAGAATTTTAGGCGCCATTCGTATGAACAGGTTTGTGAGCCAAATGTCCCGAAGACACAACAATGCAATATCCAGCGCCCGGCGATATGCTATAGTAGAACCTCTAATGAGCTCCATGCCAGACTTCTCCCGGAATGACGCCCTTGTATCCGCTGACTTCATCCAATGCCTCTTCGATGATTTTGACACCCTTCTCGAGCTGTGCATCCGTCATCACCATGGAGACGCTCATCCGTAAGCGACCCTCCAGTGCATAAAGCAACAAACCTTTGGCCAAACACAGGCCTCCGACACGGCGGGCAGTCACGCTCGCCGCGGCGTCCTCGTTTATTTTCACGCTGAAGTCAGCACCCCGAACCTCCACACTGCCCACATGTCTGTGGCGCTTCCAATGCTGTGTCAATTCCTTGAACTTGTTTCCCAGATCTTGCGCACGCTGGATCATGTCCTCCTCGTCGATAGCTCGGATCGCGGCTTCGGCAGCGGCGATCGCTAGCGGGGTGTGGGCAAAGGTTGAGCCACTTTCGTACGGCTTCAGGACCGCCATGATGTGTTTGTCGCTCAGGACAAACGAGGCGGGATATGCTCCGCCAGTGATAGATTTTCCGATGACGAGCATGTCTGGGCGGCAATCGTCTCCGAGATGGTTGAAGGAGAAGAATTTGCCGGTTTTTCCAGAGCCCATGCGGACCTCGTCTGCGATGAAGAGGATGCTGTACTTCTTGCATAGATCATACACTCCACGAGCGTAATTCACCTCTT
>NW_015622874.1:0-10743 GCF_000835515.1 Exophiala oligosperma
GCGCCGCACAGAGCTCCCAGCACCGTCAGCGGCGACGAGGTAATCACAAGTAAAAAAGTTCTCGCCCACGGGTCCCACGCAGGTGACAGTAACAGGATCCTGTTCTCCGGACTGTTTGGCGCCTGCAAATCGATTACTCCACCGAATCCGCACCTTTTCTCGTTCACAGTGGGAAAGAATGATTTCGGCCAGGGTATGTTGCCCGAGATGGATCCCAGCAAAGTTGTACTTCACTGCTCCCTTGGGTACTTGGGCCATTTTCAATTGAGCCAGCACCTCACCACCTTTGGCGTGGGACTTGCGAAATCTGATCCCCTCATAATTCTTGTGCCCGGCTTTTTCGATGTCCTCGAACAAGCCGACTTTCTCCAGTTCAGTCAATACAATTGGCATGTAACTTCGCAATGTCAGTGAGTCGTAAAAGTAGACAGGATCTAAAATTGCCAGGGAGAGAAAGATACTTACGTAGTCGCACGAGGACTTTGTAGCACTTGCTTCTCAGCTTCAAGAATGAGAACATCAATACCTGCCTGTGCCAACTTTAGGGCGAGAAGCAAGCCCACTGGACCAGCACCAACGACGATGACTTGAGCATGCTCGTAGGATACTTTGTCCGCAGATGGAACCAACTTCTCATTGATAGGGCTCATCTTGTCCTGTGGGAATCGATTGTGTTTAGGTCCGAGAAGCACTGGAGTTGGAAGGAAGTTGAGGGTATGAGAACGCTTCTTGAATTTGTGCTACAGCTATGGCGACGATGTGCATATGACTGCATAACTTTTTTGCATTTTGTTGACCCAATACGGCTTTACTCCCATCCGTCGGCCAAGAGTGGTAGGTAGACACCACACCGGCCTGGGGAAGTTGTCTGGGGTAGAGGCATGTGATTGATAGAAACTTGGCATTGCTATCCCCCACTTCCTAACTTGGACGCAAATGCATCCCACATTGCAGTGGCTACACTTCTCATCTGATGGCGTGCAGTGGCTACACGTTACATCTGATGGTCTAGGACCCATGGCACATCCAAAACCTTCAACATTCCTAATGCGACTTAGAGAGTAACGCCGCTTTTCATGCAGCTCCTACTGCGTCACTGCAGTCACGGTCAATTAAGGCGGCGTGAGCCTCACTGCGGACTCTTATTTTGACCTGGAAAGGGGGTTTGTTCTTGGTCAATTGAGGAATTCGCATCGAATCGATGGGAGTAGCCTGTGAGAATAGAAGTTAGGCACAAGTGGGTCTGAATTAACTCTTTTGGCTGTAAATCGAGAAATACCTTGTCTTCAATGAAATCAAAGCAATACAGAAGCCTTGCAGCGGCAATCCATACATTACTTTCTCCCACATTCCATCCCACGCATACGCGTCGTCCTTGTGCTCTGTCAGTGATTGTTCAATCAGTGGTGGATAGTCAGGGTAGGCGTACCTGGGCCAAATGCCCAATGGCCTTTCAGTCCATTATTCAAGTCGTTGTTGAGGAAACGATCGGGATAGAAACGCTCTGGATCGGGGTACTCCTTCGGATTCAAGGCTATCGCCCAGGCATTCCAAACGAAGACTGTACCTTTCGGAAAACTATATCCCTCGTATTCATCGTCTTGGGTGAGGGACGTTGGGGCTCCGATCTCGGCAATATTTGGTCGCCAGCGGAAGATCTCTTTAACTGTAGCTGTTATGTAGGGTAGATCATCTCTATCGGAAAAGTCTGGAAGTCGCTCTGCATTGTGCCCGCATACTCGGTCAAGTTCGGCCCTTGCACGCTGTACCCAGTCAGGATATGTTGCAGCACCGGCAATCATTTGGCCCAGGGAGACACGGGTAGTGTCGCTACCAGCTTCCATCAAAGTCCCGAGGGTAAACAGTTGCTGTGTCTCGTTGAAGTATTTGTCATCGTTTGATTTCAGGAAATCAACGGCAAAGCAGTCGCTTTGTTGCCCTTTCTCAAGACGTTCTTTCACGTTGTCAAGCTGAGTCTTGTAAACCCTGCCAAGAGTCAGCGAGAACTAAGCAACGACGTAGTTCTACGTGCTTTCGAGTATATTCGAACAAGCGTTCTCCTTTTGGTCTCCACCACTGGAGAATGTTTGGAAGTCGAGCAAGGATGGGAAAACCATCAACGATATTGGCCCCCGGTTGTTGTTGTTCCAAGAACATCTCGGCCGTTTCGAAGAGTTTAGTAACTTCTGGGTCATCGAGTTTCGAGCGGATTCCAAACACCACACTCATAATGACTGAATTTGCGTATCTCCCATTTGCGGAGAACCATCGATCAGAGTTGTGAAGATAATCGTGGAGAAGATGTTTGGACTCGAGATCCTGAAACTTTCGAAAAGTGTCCTTTTGTCGAGTACTTAGAATCTGATGCATCACTTTCCGAGTCTTCCTCCATCTATCATCATATGGCATCAAAACCAAGCGACCTCCTCCAGACATTATATCCTGGGTCATAGGAAATGGCGGACGAGAGGAGTAAATAGCAGCGCGTTTCTCCATCAAGTCTGTAACAACCCGCGAAGAATTGAGAAAGACCCAGGTACTGCCCCCAAATTTCACAGTAAACCTAGCAATACAGGTCAGAATTTTCCAGGGAGGAGAAGCAGGGTCGTACTCACATCTCGCCATACTTCTCGGCCAGCTCCTTCGCCCATGGACCTTGCTGCGTGGGGGGAACTTGAAAAGCATTTCCAAAGACTGGAATTCCTGGTACTAAGGGTGGCAATTTATACTTTTTGGCACTCTTCTTCCCCGCAAAGGTGGTGAGATAAAGTAAAACTACAGCGGCCACTACTAGCAAAAGTGGAAGACGATCCATTTTGTTGAAGGGTCGAGAGCCTGATGAGAAGTGTTAGATGGAAAAGCAATTCTTTGGTAACGGGAGTTGCTACTGAATTTAACTACTAGCAATGTAGTATGAACTGTCTTTTCGATCCACTAGCGTCTTACCCATTTGATTGTACCGAGAATTGCGGCACTTTTGGTTCGGCTTTCTAAGATGGTGAAGAATGTGGGGTTTGTGGAGGTAAGAAACGCCCACCATCTACCATCAGACTAGACTTCATCTGAAAGGAGTTTTGGATCCTTTGCAGGTGCGTGAAATTTAGCATTGGGGCAAGCTCAGTCTTCCAATTTGATGCTTAGCACGAAGGAATGGACGGATTGAGGTAATTTCTCTTCTTTGTAGAGCGACAATTGCGGTCGGTACGTATTATGGTTCTTGATGTTTGCTACGAGATTCGTGCAGACAGGGATACGCATGCGCTATCAACCACCACCAAAGAACTCAGATCTTGTTCAATACATCATGAGTATGCCACCACGCCCTCAAACGCTTCCCAAACACCCACATTGGAATAGTCGTGAGGCAGAGAGCCAATTGTATACCACCAATGGTATTGAACATCTTCGCAGGGCCCCAGGCCGCAACCCAGTCGTTTAGGAAATCTAATAAAAGTCGCGTCAGTAAGAGATGCAGTTGATACCGTGTGCTCGGCCGGGTGTACTCACAGGAGAAACCATAGAACAAGAAGTTCTTCGTGATCATCGAAATGATGAAAACCTCGATGCTGATGTTGCGGAAAGCATCGACCATATAAGATCCCACAGCAACTGTCACAAATTGAACAGAGGCGACCATTATCGCCCAAATGGCTGCAATCCCAACCGCACTCTTACCCTGTACAATGAGATTTCCGAAAAGGAAGTATCCGATGACAGAACACAATGTGGCAAAGGCCATGATAACGAGACGAAACTCCGGTTCGTAAGTGCCATTGTTGCGTCGACTGATGTACTTCACTATCGGGTCGGATATCCAACCACATAAAATGCAGCCTAGCGTCCCACCAACAACTGGGCCGGCGGAGAGATAGCCCAAATCAGTGGTATTGAGGAGATAAGGGGGTGCTGAAAATATCTGAGCTATGACGAATGAAATCCCGACCAACCAAAGAGTTGGAAACGCGATGAGCACGACTGCCCATACAACGGCTGGATTTAGTAAGATGAAGAATGGTCGGACGACCATCTTTATAATAGACTCATCAGTGTAGGTTCCATTCAGGGGCAACATGTGCCGAAAGATGGACCTGCGCTCTGTAGTAGCAGTTGTCGATACAGTCGCAGTTCTTTCCAAGTTCGACTCCTCGACGTGGCCTGATCTATTGGCTTTCATTTCTTCAATCACTTCAATGTTCTGTGTTCAGTTAGTGGTGTCCATAGCAATATTGCTCGCACTCACATCTTGAGAGGAAGTGTCAATGTTGTAGATCTCATTGCGGTTGTAGGCCGTCTCCCACCCGAATAAGACGACCCCGACCCAGGCGATACCAAGGAAAATGGCAAGTAGCCAAAAGACCCAACGCCAGCCAAGATCAGTCGTGATCTTGCCTGCCAGCATGGCTGGCAAATTTGCTATGCCAGAGTTCGAGGTGACATAAATGGCCATTCGAGAGCCTCTTTCATGCACAAAGTACAAATCACCGATGACAGAGAACATGACGCTTTCAAACATGGCCACACTGAGTCCTTGAACGATGCGAGCACCCAGTAGAGATTCGTATGACTGTGCAGCGCCACCCCAGATTGTGCCTACGAACGCACATGTGACAGAAAAGAGTAAAGTCGGTCGTTTGCCATATTTGCGAGCAAGCGCAGAGATGAAGATCCCTACTGCGCCAGTGGCGCAAAGACTGTAGCCCGTGAGGAGCGAGACTTGAGTGAAACTGAGCCCAAATTCCTGGATCAAGATGATTGCCATGGAAGAAAGAATTGGGCCAATGCTGCAAGGGTGATCAGATGGATGAATTGACAATAAGGTGGAATGAAGGCTTACCCTCCAATGCACAACAAAGTTGCAAAACAATACAAGGCCAGTAAAAGATCTCGCTGCCAAAGCGGCCAGTTCAAAGGATCATTGGGACTGCTGGAGGGCTGTGGAATGAGAAGAACGTGAGAGTTCTTCCCTGTCGCCCTCTTCAAGTTCGCTGAGGATTCCACCCATTGTGCATCGTGAGTGTCAAAAAGGGAAGTTCCTGGCACATGCTTTAGACCGCTGCGGGATTCGAGGACGCCGTAGCCCATTGCGTAATGATTTTGGTGAAATAAGGTAGGTGTGTTATATCCTGCAAAAGTGTTCTTCGCTATCCAGCAGGGGATAACGTTGCTAATAATAAGGACGATATCCCCTTAAAAGGAGTACTGCATCTGGATATTGGATCCCCCACACTTGCCAGGCAGGATTGCAGGAGGTTGGAGCTCCCACAGATAGAAAAGACGGAGGCGATGTGGGGTTTTGGGTAGGCTGAAAATGGTTACCTCGAATTACTACTCAATTACTACCACATACAGTAGGTGCCATGACCACGAAGGGCTGGTCGATTTCAAATCCTTGGCCGCACCCTTGGCCGGTATTACCCAAAGGATGAACGCACAACCAGATCTAGCCGAGACAGCTCCACGTTGACCTCGCTATCGAAATCCAACGTCCTGCGATCGGACACACATTCGACTTGTTGGCTCAACCACGCAAGCGGACCGCAACTAAATTCCCGCATGTGGGGAAGCATTTTCCCCGGATGGTCCGGATGGGGGCGAATCCCAGGATCCGGCTTCATTCTCGACTGTGCAAGATCAATCTCCGTTGGAGAGTCTGAGCTTGGGTCTTGCCAATTGCATGGCAAATAAAGGCCCATAAATGGCTTTTAAACTGCGTACGCCCAGATGTCGTGCCTTCACAAATACTAAAAGCTCAAGCTTCACATATAACCAACAATATAACACAATTTTGCAAGTACATTACATCATGGGACCACGACGCATCCTTGAATTCTTTGCTCTGGCATTACGTTTTAGCCTTGTGTGTTCGCAGGGCAATGCCGTCGTTTCAATTCCTGTTCGCGATACATTTGTTTTGCCCCCAACGTTTGTGAGCAACTATTCCCAGAAGTTTGTTGATACCGTGGTTCCAAATGGAACCGTCGAGAATCTGCTTCTGCAGGCTCAAAATGCAACCTATATTACCTATGATGCCGAATTCTCTGCTATCATCGGTTCATCGCCTCAAATCCAGCTCCTTGCTGGCCCTCTCGACGTAGGCTTTGCCTATGAAGCAGGAGTCTATATTCCAGGTCAGAATCTCGTGTGGTTCACAGGTGCCGAAATTGATGGTCCTGGAAGGGTGGTCATGGCGATCAATTTGACCGACCATGAGGTGTACAAACCCAAACTTACTGAGCCTGTCATCACTGCCAACGGCGGGTCGTATTATGAAGGCAAGGTGTATATCACCCACTTTGGGAATCGAACATACGCAGGTGGTGTTGTCGCAATCGACCCGCTTACAGGTGAAACAACTACGCTCGTGAACAGCTATTTTGGCGTCCGCCTAAACGGCCCGGATGATGTGATCTGGGCAGAAAGAGGCGAAAACCGCGCTATGTTTTTCACCGATGTTGATTTCGCATCTGCCTTGAATCTTACCGGACCGCCAGCGCTGCCTAACGCTGTATGGCGTTTTGATCCACAGGCAGAGTCACTACAAGCGGTCATTCCCCGATCGGATATCTCAAAACCCAATGGCATTGCTGTCAGTCCTGGTTACACAAAGTTATATATCACAGACACGCCGCTGTCCGGTTTACAGGGCATGGGGCCTGGAAATACCACAGGATCTGCCGCGGTTTATGTTTACGACCTTGATGATACTCTCACCCCTGTGGGAAAGCGTCTTTTCTCGATTGCAAGGACGGGAGTCCCAGATGGTATCAAGGTTGATAAGCGGGGTCGAATATGGACGGGAGAAGGAGAAGGCATCGTTGTCCGCAATGATGGTGGCAAAGTCCTGGGGACCTTTAACGCCAGGACACTCCTGGAGGACAAAAATTCTCATCTCGCGAATTTTGCGTTTGCTGATGATCGACTCATTGTACTAGCGGTAAATCAGATCTGGTCAATCCAGCTAGCTCAAGTTGTGGGATGGACTTCGGACTCATAGTTGTGGAGCTTTGGACCAACTCGGACACCCCGATCATGATAATCAATCTAGTTGACTGGCTTCACACCGCTCACGGAAGTGATCGCATGAGGTTTCGGTGAAAAGTATCGTGTTGCTTCAATTTGAACATCTCTCGTTGAAAGATCTGGTGATATTGTTAATCATATTGCTGTTGATCTTCTTGTAGTATTGATAAAAGAGAACACAGTGAATATGTTCTTTGTGCAGGTGGAATGAGACTCACTGCCGCTTCCACTTTTCGACGAACCCTTTGTCGCAAGCTTGGAGCAGAGCGATGAGATGGCAGTCGAAACGTTTCGGACTCATTCTGGTCTTCTTAATCCTTGCACAAACGCTGGTATGCTTAGGGCTCCCCATCTGTACGTTTATGGCAAACACGAAAAATTACCGAGTGACCAACCCGAGAGCAGTCGGGAATCATTTCCACTGAGTGAATGCTACTTGAAAGTAGAATATTAGTAAACTGGAGTATCCTTGACTGCCTCATTCATTCATGAGCCTTTTTCTTGACCACGATGTTGTTAACTCAAGACTTTCCCGTCGACTGTCGCGAGGAAGGATGGTTTTCAACTTCCACATTCACCGCGTGTATCGCCACCCGTCGATTCCTCTCAATAGCTTACCCGTCTGCTCGGCATTCTTATTCAATTTCGCAAAGATTACCATATAGATACCCGTACCACAATCAACGCGGCTTGCACCCCCATGGTGGTGTACAAAGTCGGACCGTAGGCTGGTGCATCCTGACTCCGGAAAATAGTGCTGCCAATGATACCACCGGTGACAGAGTAGGCCAGATTCGCGACCAATACATTAATCCGGCGTAGCCAAACCCACTACGGATCAACAGCTGTTGTGTGCCCTCATCGCCACAACCGGAGTGCTTGAGGCACAGTGATATAAGGTTAAAGTGCTAGGAAAGTGACAAGCTCGGGTTGCAATCAGGCTCTGCCTTAATATTACGTAGGAATGAATTATGATCTCAAGAGTCCGCGAATTTGATGCCGTGGTAAGGGGTTGGCTTTACAACATGATCGACGACCTCAGGAAGAAGAAAGGAGTATGTTACTGAATGCTCGCTCAGGCTAAACAGAACTAGCTAAATTGTTGGCAGTCCGGCCACGTGGACATTGCCGGTCAGCTGTAGACATCTGTGCGAGTGGAGTGATTGTTGACGTGTGCCAGAGGTCGAGTCCAGTAGCCCGCAGTCATCAGATGTTACATCAATCGGCGCGTACACGGCAATGTGTCGAAAAGTTAGCCAACCAAGTGACCTGGTCAAAGGATCACTCATCTCAAGAAGGGCGAAATCCGAACTGTTGTCGGTTTAAGTATGAATGATACCTACAAAGGCGGGTGCTGGCTCGAGTGCCTGTCGTCGCCTATCCGAATTGCTACTTAAGTGAGGGTGGGCCATATTACTTATAACGAGTATACTATCATATTTGCAGATGGTGCTTCTACGCCAGGTATTGAGACGACCCTAGGTCCTTTTAATGCAAATGTAAACGGTGAGACAGAATGCCAACCAAATGATGGCCACGAAACTAGCCATGGGTACGGGCCTCATACTCCCGGACTCTGAGCGATCAAGTTGAGACCCATGAAAATTTATTTGTCAAGCTGTCCTGCTTGTCTTTTCATTCACCATTCTAGTCGTTCATCAACTATCACCTCGGCCGTCAGCATATTTGTATCACCGGCATTCCTTCCGACCTCCAGAAGATAGACTCCTTTCTCTGTAATCCATCTTCCATCCCAGTGGGCCAAGTCCCTTTTCTCGAGACTCAGAGTCACTGTGTACATTTCGCCCGCGGCCAAGATGCCTGTCTTCTCAAACGCTCTTAGTTTCCGGACCCCAGCACCATCGAGGGGGGACGAGTACAGCTGAACAACCTCCTGGCCGGCCATCTTTCCGGTATTGCTGACTTCTGCAGTGAGATCCCATCCTGAGGTTGTCTCCGACGCCTCAAGCTTGGAGATGTCGAAAGTCGAGTATCCAAGGCCATAGCCTAACCAGAATCTCGGTTTGACCCCCTGATGAAGATACCAGCGATATCCGACCAGTGTCTCTTCATCATAGTCGACTTGTCCATCTACACCAGGCCACGTCTGCTTAGACTTCTGGAAGTCTAAATCGCCGTATTTGAATGGCCAGCTGATAGGCAGCCGACCTGAGGGATTGACCTTACCAATGAGAACATCGCAGAGAGCGTTACCAGCCTCCTGGCCACCGTACCATGCTTGGACTATGGTACTTGCCTCGGCTTCCCAGTCCATCTCTACGGGTGACCCTGACTGGTTGATAATGACCACATTTTCAGGATGGGAAACAGATCTGAGGAGGGTTTGCACAAGCGCGTCTTGTTTCCCGGGGAGGGACATTGTGGTACGATCGTGGCCTTCGCCCTCCCACTCCTCATTTAAGCCAAGTACGAGAATTGTGATATCGCTCCTTTCGGCAAGAGCAAGAGCATCAGCAATCGGATTCTCTGGGAGCTGCTCGAGGAAACCAAACCGTACGCTAGGTTGAATGCCATAGACATAGGTGGCGTCGGATTGATTGGAATCTGGCTTCACAGAGAGTTTGGAAGACGAGTCGATGCGGACCTCATATGAACGGCCAGCAGTCATATACAGCTTCCCTCGCTTCTCCGCGCTGCCAAAACAATAAAATGTTTCGGCAGGACCAAACCAATCATAGTTGTCAATGAGAAGATCATTGTTCACATAGAGTCGAGCATTGCCAACACTCGCTATTCCGAAATCGTGCATTCCAGAAGACTTTGGCGTAACCGTAGTTGAAAGACGAAAGGAATATGGATCTCCTTTCTCGGACAGCCCAGCGGGTGCGGTGTCAGAAAGATCGATATTAGAACTATTGCGGTACTGAGTTTCCAGAATTGGCCCGGAAAAGTCTGTCGATGCAAAAAAGTCGAGGCGGAGCATGTGCTTTTGTTGCATTCCGGGCAGCCGCTGCGGAGAATGCCATTGCTCGTTAGATACTAAAGGAAGGTACCTGTAGCTAAATGCACCGGGGGAATGCTCGACATCAACTTTAATGTCCAAACTTGCCGTTATAGCTTTGAATGCCTCCATAGGATGGGTCTGATAGTGTTGATTCAGGTTCGATGAGCCACCGCCACTTGGTGTTCCATGAAAAGAGTTGGGACCAATAAATGCGACTCTCTTGCCATGGATTTTATCGGGAGTCAGTGGCAGCATCTCCTTCGAATTCTTCAGGAGGACTATCCCATCAGCTGCCACCGACCGCAATAATTGCTGATCAAGGTCGGTGTACGAAGATGTCTCCGTTCTATTGCGAGATTCCATGACCTCAGTTGCAGACAGGCCGAGCAAATTCTTCCCTCTTAACAGTCGCAGCACGCGAGAGCATGAGGCGTCGATTGCCTTAAGAATTTCTTCGTCTGGTGTCTTCTGCAGATGAGCAAGAAGGTTGGCCCCACGGTGCGCAGCAGGTCCTGGCATTTCCAGGTCAAGCCCAGCCAGCAGACTCTCTGCCATAGAATTTGTTCCTCCCCAATCACTCATGACTACCCCATCAAAACCCCATTCGTTTCGAAGAGTTTCCGTAAGAAGTTTGCGGTTCATGTCCATGTGGAGACCATTTACGCAGTTGTAGGCGGTCATAACGCAAGTTGGTGGATTTGCTGACTTGACAGTCATTTCAAATGGACGCAGATATATCTCTCTCAGGGTCCGCTCGC
>NW_015622874.1:15571-16869 GCF_000835515.1 Exophiala oligosperma
ACGGGAGCTGGAAGTAAGGCCGACGTTGGACCATCGACGGTGGACTTGCCCCTTGCACCACAAGGGCCATCTGTCGTCTTTGACTGGCCTTAGAAATGAACTCTCACAAATGGTACGGTTCTGGCTTACCTTTAGCGATCCTATTCCTAGTCTTGCAACTTCTTGGGTCTGCCACCCATCAGCCCCTGCCAGCAGACTTACCTTCTCCTCCAGCGACAGCTGTGAGAGTAAGAATCCAACATCGCAGGCGATCATGGTTGATCCCGGGTCTGAGCAGTACTGTTGAGGACGAGGTTTCGAAGAGTGCGGCCGCTAGGACGAGGCAGACGTCAATGGGGATGGTAGTATGAATGTCTTTTATCTTCAACTTTTATTATTCTGGAGGACTAGACCAGGGGCTAGGACATGTCGCCTATTCTTCCTTGGTCCGGACCCAGGCAAGCACGGAGTTCCACATCCTGAAAAACTGTGATCACCACCCGGAAGCATCCCGCATTCGCTCTTTCCTAGTAACTAGTAGTTCCAGAGGGACGGCGGAGCTCTAACTTGTCGTTCGCTCGCTCTGGCTTACTTTATTTGCAGAAGGTTTAAAGTGACACAAGATAGAGCGTATGACTCCTTATCGAGGATTTTACCGTACCTAGGTTTCCCGCCTTACGTAGCCTAGTAGTTGTTGCAAATCGGGGAGAATTCGCTGATGCATGCCTATTTCGCAGACGGCTATGTGTTGTTTTGCCCGAAGATTGCCGAATACCTAGTTTATGGCTTGCTCGCCGTTGCTTACTTTATTGGCAGAAGGTTTATTGTGTAAAGTGACACGAGATAGAGCGCATAACTTCACCGAGGATTTCACCGTAGTTTCCCCGCCTTACGTAACCTAGTAGTTGTTCCAAATCAGGGCGAGAATTCGCTGATGCATGCCTTTTTCGTGGACGGCTATCTGTTGTTTTGCCCGGAGACTGACCATGCCCGCGGGAGTGGAGTTGGCGTTAGCTGGGGATTCTATAAATGAATCCAAGAGAGCCACGAGGATTTGAATGTCTGACATTGTTACTCCATTATTCTCTGTCTCTTCCTGGCTCAGGCCAATCCATCCATTACCATGGCTCACGACGGTGGGAAGGGGAGGTTTATCCTCTTCACATGTGCCTTCATAGCAATCATGAACTCTACTACTCTGGGTTATGATTCTTCGATGATGGTATGTGTCATTTCCGCCTTGAATGAATATGCCGTACAACAGAGCTGATCACATTTCCCCATCAGAATGGACTTCAAATCTTGCCCGCGTACGCCGA
>NW_015622874.1:18292-30103 GCF_000835515.1 Exophiala oligosperma
TTTCCCCATCAGAATGGACTTCAAATCTTGCCCGCGTACGCCGATTACTTTCGCCTGAATACGGCGACTACTGCCTTGAACGTCGCTATCGTCTTCGTTGGAGCTGTCATTGCAACTCCGTTCGCTGGTACTCTCTCAAACAAATGGGGTCGCAAATGCGGTCTGGTGTCAACGTCAGCTATCGCTATTTGTGGAGGCGTTCTTCAAGCAGCTTCTGTCCATGAAGCTATGTTCTGCATTGGCAGGCTTCTTATAGGCATCTCAATTAACACAGGATCTGTGGCTGCACCTGCGTAAGTTGGAACGGATTGCGCTAACGCTTGCAATGGCTGACAGTGTCCTCTAGGTACCTTGCAGAGGTAGCTCATCCGGACAATCGTGAGATGCTCGTCGGGCTCTGGGGGTCTGCTTATTACGTTGGGAGTATTCTTGCTGCGGCCATCACGTTTGGCAGTCAATATCTCAATTCTACCTGGGCATGGAGGCTGCCATCTCTGGTGAATACTATGACCTTTATTCAAGTCTCCGCCGATTCAGATCTGCTGACCAGAAGAAGCTCCAAGTCTTGCCGTCAGTGCTTTGCATTGTTCCCTTGGCATTTATGCCTGAATCTCCCCGGTGGCTGGTATACCAAGACCGTCATGAAGAGGCTAAGGCGATGATTATCAAGTACCACGGAGGCGGCAACGCCAACTCTCCTATTGTGGCCAGAGAATACGAAGAAATACGCCAATCACTCTCCCACGAGAAAGCGACGCAAACGGTCGGGTTCAAAGCCCTCGTGGCAACAAAACCCAATCGTTGGAGACTCGGTGTTGTTGCGGCCACGGCCGGTAAGTATATCACACCTCGTATTTCTTTCCGAGCTTACTCATCCTCCGTTGAAGTTTTCTGCCAGTTTAGTGGAAACAACATCATCACTTATTATCTTGGGGAGACTCTCTCCACTGCCGGCATCACCAAAGTACAGACGCAACTCGGTATAAATATAGGCATCAGTAGCTTCAGCCTGGTCGCTTCTGTGCTTGGAAGCATCTATACTGCAAGACTGGGTCGTCGTCCTTCATTCTGTGAGAGGACCTTGCCATCTCATTATGAATCGGAAATTTGCTAATAAGTGCCAGTGATCTCTACTGGTTTAATGAGCATGACTCTACTCATCTACGCCATCCTTACGAAGCTTTACATCGGCAGAGACAATTCAGGGGCGTCCGACAGTTTGGTGTTCCTGATCTTCCTCTATTTCGGAATATACTCTTTTGTGTGGACGCCTCTTTCCGCGCTTTATCCAGTCGAGGTTCTCACATACTCAACCCGTGCACATGGATTGGCAGCCTATAGCTGTATTGTCTACCTCACAGCCTTCTTCAACACATACGTGATACCCTTTGCGATGAGAATTACCTGGGGTTTCTATCTTATTACCGCTTTGTGGTGTTTAGTTGAATGTGTGGTGATCTATTTCTACTTTCCAGAGACGATGGGTATGTCCATGGAAGAAATTGATGGTGTATTTGAAAAGGACATGGCTACTGTTCTAGAAAGTGTACGGGTGGATGTGGACGTCAAGGCCTATGAAGGAAAGGACGTGACGACCACACCTGTATGAAGGTTTACAAATGATCCATCAAGTTGGAGAACGCAGCAACTTCCAGATCTGATCTTCTTGACCGGTAGAATTACTGCTGAATGTTGATGTCGGCGTGCCTTGCGGAACCAAGACTCTATCAATTTGGCTATTTAGGCATGCTCGACCGGCAAACTGTTCCAGGGGCATTCGTGCTGCCATCTTAGAACAGGAACTTGTTGCAATCACGTTTCCTTTCCTTTTCTTGTCAGATTCTATAGTATTCAATTTGGCGGTTTAGTTGGGGGAATGCTGCCTGCTCTCCTTGCGCTTTATTGCTTTCCCTCAGAGAAAAGAAAAGACGAAAAGACTACGACGACAACCAGGGCCGAAAAGAAAAATCGAAAAATCTGTTGTTCAGTCTCCCATTTATTCAAATCTCTCAGTTATCAACTTACTTCAAATAGTGATAAATTAAGAATCATGACTTGTTTTCCAATTCAGTCGTCTAATCTTCCTTGCAGTTTCCATCCACCCCGTTCTCCGCGGCTACTATGTCGCTGTCCTTAACCTCCTCCTCGATCCCAGGAACCCCGGTCTCGGCTGTGACTTATCCGGGTTAATCCATTACGCTGTCGTGGTGGACTTTGAGACCTGTAAATTTGGGGGATTAGTACGGGAACTAAAGCAGAATAGAGTTGCGAATAATCACGGAATTAGACTAGAAAATTTTCACTTACTGGTAGGAAGGGATACCATGAACTCCAGTCTTCCAGCACATATATATCGATGCTCCCCGGGCTGGGCTTAGGATGGCGACTGGTGGGGTTCGGGGTGGGAACGGTCGTCTTTGATTGTCTTTAAGGGAAGGGAGCCCGGCGAAGGTTCTTCAACTTGGCAAAAACCTCTAGGTAGCTGGGTAGCTATGGCAACTTCGACGAATGGACCGGCTGAGACACGAGTGCGGGCCGTAGCCGTAATGGATGTATAGGGACCGATCGCAGGACGGATTGATGGTCTTGGGGTTGGGACTGCACGTCGAAGAGGTGATTTACTTTGTATCCATAAGAACCCCAAGCTTATAGGGCTTAGTGGCACTAAGTAGCCGCTACTGCGCTAATATCTCCAGGCCGAGGGGGCTGCTACTACCGGTGGAACAAGCAATAGGTAGGTATCATCTGAAAGTCTCATCGTTCAATCTTCAAGAACCACCTTGGGTTTCCTGACACCTGCCCAGACCCCCGATGTGCCCTGGGACAGGATACCGTTTGGATCAGCAACTGCGGAACAGTATGAGGAGGCGTTCGAAGGCCAAGAAAAGGGACGACCTCTCCCCAATCGACAACGGGGCTCAAAGCCACCCTGGAGTACTAGATTTAGGCATCCCCACATTGATCCGGCACAAAACGTGCCGGTACCTGACAGACCCCCCTGGTCGATCGAGTTGTTCTAACGCCCCTCTTAGTAGTGCGCTCTATCCACGCAGCTGATCACTGCAAGTGGTCGGCGGACGCAGCCCTTAGCATCAGAAACGGCGAGCAGGGAGGAGAATCATCTCAAGCCCCAAGAAGTGTAAAGAACGGGTTGGAAAGTATCCGAAGACCCCTTGGCTCTTTGCGACAGGCTCGACGGTGATTTGTCTTCATCGCGACACGCTGTCAATGAAAACCCAGTTGGACCAGCATCAGAAGGATGCCTCACTCGTATTAACCGACGCTGCCAGTGTTTCCAATGCCGACAGCCGGGCGTTCAGTTATGATGTGGGACGGGTCGGCATGGTTTGGAATTTGCTCACCGGTGAGCCAACTTTGCGCTATGAATTCCCAGTGTCATCGAAACTCGGCCATGGGTGACCAGTGACCGCATCGTCTTTGGTATACCCCCTTGTCCGAGCATCTTCATCGTCAACTTCGAACTTAACTGTCCACAGGAAATAAAACAGGCGACCTACTTCTCTTCGATCTGCCCATGAGGCGTCATATCATCATCCATACCATAATAGAACCTATCAAAGCGATAATGGCTTCGCCTGACTGCCGAACATATGCCATCGGCTAGGGGTCTTAATACAGATTTATCGATCTGAGCTGATCTAGACCAGGTACGAGACGGGTTCTATCGTGCTGGCTACGTTGCACCCATTCAACACCGTTCACACCATAAAAACTTCATCACCCGCCGTCTCCCTGGCATGGCATGCTCGAGATCACAAGGCAAATCTGCTTACAGTTCAGAGGGCCAATGGCGATCTCAGCGTTTGGAAGGTTTCGAAGAGGCGACCAGACCCCGAACCTGTGTGCTACCGAGGCAGCTAAGGCCTGTAATGACAATGCCAGGCCTCTATTGTATTGTAACCCTTCGAATGCCTTCGAAAGTACTTCGTATATAGCCTGACGGCGCTCGACGGGTTCCCGGACCCCTCAAAAACAAAACAAGTCCTCCGTACAATTACAGCATCCTCGAGGCTCCGTCACATGCCCAATTAAAGCTGCCTCGCTCCCTTTCCTGAACGAAAATGGCAAAGGATAAAGCAGAGTTCGGGGTATATATATACATTATATAATCCCCGAACAAGTCGACGCCCTCGACTCTTTCGCTGACTCATCCCTCGCCGCTTTGCTCTCGCGCTAACAACTATTTAGTCGATTCGCTCCCTCGTCCGCTCTCTTCCACTCCATTCCTCTCTTTCGTCCTCCCCTTCCACTCCCTTCTGCTCCCCCATGCTCCTGCATGCTCCCTCACGGCTCTGGGCCGCTCTTGCGGTGCTTCGCTCGCCTGCCAGGGATGGCCCCCTTTGGGCTCCAGTCTTACAGGCGCCATTGTCGCTCACATCCAGCCTCGTGGTAACTTTACCCGATCACGTCTATGAGGCCCGTTTCGGCCCTGATGAAAGGTAGGACCCCTAAGAGAATGCCTTGCTACGTTGCTGAACGGGGTCAACTGAATCCCCCGACAATGCTTCTCTTCCTCGTCTTCCGTTCGTGTCCTCTCTCCTCTTCCTCCGTCCTCACATCTCCCCCAAACGGTCGACGAGCGGCTTGACCGAAATGTTGGTCAGGCTGGCCGGTTGGACACCGTATCCAAGGGCCCAAGTCGCAGGTGAGTTACAGAAGTCCTGAAGGTCAGCTGGACTGTCGATGACGGCGGTTATGAAGGCAGCGTCGGCCGCGGTCACAGGTTGGAGGTTCATACCTTTCCATCCTCCTTGTTGCCGCTCGTGCTCGTGGTCGCGGTTCATGGATTCGTCGATATCAACCAGCGCAGCAGGAGTTGTGGGAGGCACGCCAAGGGTAAGATCAGGTACGACTTCATCTTCGCGGTCTGAATTTGCGCCGCGACCGATAAGGACCTGCTCGCTGTCCGGTCCGTGGGTGGCGTCGGGGTCTCCAACTACTGGCAGAGTTCCATGTTCGAAGTCTAACGGTTGAAACTGATTTCTCGTTCCACAGGTCTGAGAGGCAGAGCTTTCTACTAATGTTCGATGGGAGATGGATGGCGTCTTATTATTTACAGCTTCCACACGCCGTCGACGGGAGTTTGGGAAGCATAAATCAGGCTCACTCATGTTTTGTCGTTTCTGGCCGCTGAGACGTTCAATATGGTCGTCCGGTCGCGGAGATGTCTTCCGTCGCCCGACTCCGTCCGCTGTTTCTATAACCTCCGCCAGTTGAGCGCAGGAGGTATTTCGATCTGCTGCTGCTGAGGGACGAGGAGAAGGAATCACCACCTCTACCCGGTGGTTGTCGCGCGAGGATGGTGAGAAGCACCGCTGCGAAGACGATAGCCCTGGAAACCTTGGCGGAGGGGCGTTTGACCGGGTGGTCAGATCGATAGCGTCAATGTCAGTCAACAACTTAGGATTACTGGCAGGGGCAGCACCGTCGCCTGGTGAAATAATGATGAAGTTGCCGCGAGTCTGAATTCCCTGTGAGCTGTCGTTCTGGGTGAGGCTGTCGAGCTCTTCGTCGGACAGGAAGTCTCTAGAAAGCTCCAAATCCGGCGGAACACCGGAAAAAAGACTGTCTAAATCGTCGCCGAGACCTTCAGCCAGACTATCGTCGTCACTCTGAGCAAGAGAGAAGTTCTCGTGGAGGGAAGTGGCTCCTGAAATGCGCCCTTCACCCAGACTGTCGTGTAGAGAGCTCCGCCACATTTCATTGATTGAGATTTCGGAGTGCCGGCCCTCCAGGCATATCGGCTCTAGAGGTGAACTGTCAGTAAACTAACTGTCGGAATGACTCGAGTGGCACAAGGCTGTTCAGGCTTACCAGAATGACCTGTGGAGGCCGTGTGAGAATGTTGCTATAGCCGTATATTAGATATCGGTGCGACATCTGGCGGCTGAACCTCGTTGATGCATTCTCGGATTGACGAGGATTGACAAACACCGGAGCTGGCCGGCTCGACATGCACGTGTCGCTGAGGGCGTACCCGAGGTTTGGAAGGGTCTTCGAAGATAACGTTGTCCATACGGAGAACAAGTGGGAAAGTAGTGGGGTACAGAGATTTGTGTCTCTCGAGGGCCCGAGACCGTGGAGCGCGAAGGAGAGGTGGTCCCGGCAAGGAAATATTGGAAAGATCTCCCTGATATAGGCCGTACGGCCGCTTGACGTTCGAAGGGGGACAGAGCATGATTGCAAAACTGAGGGGAGGGATTTCAAATCTCACTACGGATCGGAGAAAGAGAGCGGCCCATCCGAACACAAGTGCCAGGACCACGTCTTCGCCATTGTGGTCATACACCGCCGGGGTCACCCCTGTTTTGGTCCGGAAACCATCGATCTGCCTCCGTCAGCTTTTCCTAGCAGTGTATTCCGTACGTCGAAGGGGTTGTCACCCACCCACGACCTGCCAGATGTCTCGAAAGATTTCATCGTGACCACACCGTCACCGAGGTCTCCGCAGACCAATCACGTACCGCTGAGGCGATCCACAGAACAGGCAGAAGCCATGGTCAGAAACTGGTAGATTTACTAGATTCGGACGCATTCAGCTGATCATCCTTCTCCTCCACGGGGCGGTGTCCTCAACATGTCGACTTTCGAACGCATTCAGATGATCCACCTCCACTTCATGGGGCAGTGTCTCACCATCTCGTTTGACAACCATGGCGGAAGGCTGAGCAGCCCGAGCGCGGTGGCCATCTTCGGATGCTCTAGGGCGGTTGACATGCTCCTGAGACTGGGCCGAGGGCCTTTTCTTCGAATTGACCGCGCATCTGCCGGCCATGCGGATGCATTATGGCCAGGATTCTGGTGGCCAGAGATTGTGTACTGAAACTTGGCGAATGAGAAAGTCAAGCAAGGAAGGGTTCTTTGGCCCTTGTTGGAGCCTGGCTGCCACCAGCCCTTAAAGTTTCGGTCACGCGTCCAATGAACCCCGGTAGTTGTCGTTGTTGGTGCCAGTGTCAATTCAGTCAGTGAGCCCCATGATGTAACCTCCCCTTCCCACTTATGACCGAAGTCGCTGGAGCCGAGGAGCGTGCTGAAGGTCAGATTGGTCTGAGATGGGTGGGGGCGGGAGCGCTGCTGGGATGCATGAATGAATGTCAGCTCTCCTGGAGACAGGTCGGTGCTGTGCTTGCTTCTCGGCTGGTTGGATCAGCCCTGCAGTACTCGCGTATGATGCCACAGACATATGTACCGAGTATGGAATGACGACGGTTCATACCAGCATCATCGACATCACTAGGTCCATAGCCTCAGCAAATCTTCACAGAGGGACTCGGGGAGGTCATCTGGCCAGACGTCCAAGTCGCGGGCGGCTGCGGTCATCGGTGTCGCTCGACTGCAGGCTTCGTGCAAGTCGTCCAGGCACAGGTACCAAGAAAACCCTGGGCCAGCTGAAAGATGGAGCCCCGTGGAGCGTGGACACCAGGACCGTCGCCATTATCCGTTGAGGAGCGAAGACAAGCGCCGTGATGGAGCCTCAGAACTCGTTCACGCAGGGGCGCGAGAGAAGGAGAGGCCAATCGAGCGACGGACGGTCCGAATGGGCAGGAACACGCTCCCAAACTCTGCATTCCTCAGGTCCGAGTCCGGTCTAGTGGGGAGTGTCTCGCGGAACCGCGACGGCGGCGACGGCGACGCGCGATCCTGGCCGTGTCTGGTGACATGTCCCGTTTGCGGAATGGCGCAAGGTCGTGGTGAGGAGGGTCGACGGTCCAGGAGAGGCGTCGACAAAACGGCGAGGGACGACGGTCTTTTATAGATGGTAGGTCGAGCGTGGTCGGAGGCAAAGCGGCGGGAGGCCCGAGCGGTCAGCGCTAAACCCGGACGGGCCACGCTTTCCCCGAAGGGGCGCCCGCCAAACCCGATCGGGGGTCTCAAAGCGGCACCAAACCGCATGGGCGCCCAAGCGAGCCCTCTGCACCGCGACACAGATTATTTAGAATCTTTATAGTCATGAAACTCTATAGTACTTCATAGTTAATAAGTATAATTAAGTTAAGTAAAACTTTAAGTAAAAAAAGTATGATTAAGCTAAATTGTTACGGGTAGACAAAACAGAGAACAGACGACATCTCAAACTCCACGCCAAGCGTACATGCCAAGCACGCAACGCCAAGAGAACTCAGGGGAACCGCACAACTGTCGCAGGCTTCCCGCATAAGGAACTTCTCTTCCTTATGCTTTGAGTTCTGTAACTAGAGCACCTAAATAGGAAGACCTATTTTTATTGTGTTATCACTCTGCCTATTCTATAGGTCGTTCCTAACATAAATAGTACTATAAGTAAAAAAGTATAATCAGGCTAAATAGTGTTATATATAAATAAAAAAGTATAATTAGGCTAAATAGCGCTAATAGAAAAAGTATAATTAGGCTAAATAGTGTTTTATATAAATGAAAAAGTATAATTAGGCTAAACAGCGCTAATAGAAAAAGTATAATTAGGCTAAATAGCGCTAAAAAATAATAAAAGGTATAATTAGGCTAAATGGCGCTAGTATTAAAAGTATAATTAGGCTAAATAGCGCTAAAAAAAATTTAGCGCTGTTTAGCTAGACACTGTTTGGCCTAAAAGTGTGTTATGACCAGAGAAATTCTCGAAATTTACTATGATGATTGGGCTAAAAGTGCTGAAGTATATTGTTAGGGATTAGACTTAGACCATATGAGTTTCTAGACTCCTTTAAAGCGAGCCTAGCTTGCTTAATACCGAATCAGGAGATTGATTCACTATACCTATGCCAGGAGGTGTTGACACCGCATGATTTGGGCGAGAAGTCATTAGAATTGACATCTGCATCGGAAATAGAGCTGCCTGCTGGCTGGTTTCCAGGACCCAGATAATTGGGCAAAGCCGGCCAACCCTGTCGAAGCATGCTAATAGGCAAGCTCGGTTGTGATGGACGAGTATCTGTAAGAAGCCCACCTAGATATTGTGTCAAATATAGTGCTTTCATCTCTGGCTTAGCCAAACTTTGACAAGTTTCGATAAAAGCGCGTGCGATCTCTGTGCGATATCAGGTCTACTGGATGCTGGGAGTCTTTGTAAGGGCTTGGATGACCTTCAGATCTTTCCCATTGTCTTTGTCATCGCGGCTGATAAGAGTAATGTGCTGCGATACGTTTACATGATGACCTTGAGGGGACGCTGCTAAAGTTGAAGTACACTGACATAACGAGCATTCACCATCATCTCCCGCATTCGCGCTTGAGGCAAGAGAAAACCCTAGGGCTGAAAGCGGGGAAAACCTTGCCTGGAGAGGATTACCAAAAAGAGATCATATGGACTTTGCAATTCGCCGCGCTTCCTCGAAGCGACGGAGCTTCTCTTTTAAATCAGCTCCCACGTTGGTGGTGCTGTAGTTTTCGGCAGCAATGGAAGCGAATTCTTCATCAGAGGGCGCGACAAGACGCGCTCCTGCCGAGCAGCAGCTAGATTGCCGGCAAAGTAGTATTCACAGTGTGCAAAATGACAGTCACAGTCGTCCGTCAGTTCAGCAGGTTTTACTCCATTACTCCGTACTTTACGCGTCGATCCGCAAGCTCGACAGAAACGGCAGTATTCGCCGAGTCCGCATTGAGATCGGGTCAGTTTTGCATACTGCTAATGCCAAGCCCATGAGATCTGTTTAAATACGTAGGATTTGAAGAATAGCCCGAGACTTGTCAATATAAGCCTAGAAGTCCCGCCTTGCCTTCTAAAAAACGCGAATTTGGCCAACGCAGACCAGATTTCGATTCGGAGATAATAAAAATGGGCGATAACACCGCCTCCAACGGTCGCCCAGGTACATTGTTCAAACGCTGTCCTTGAAGTGACTTCACGCAACTCGCTCACCACAGGCCACATGTTTTTGGTCGATCATGAATCGGATACGGTCCCGGAGGGTTGCCGAAGCTGGCGCGATCTGCTTCAGTGCGGCGAACACGATTGGGAGCGCCCAGTACCAAGTCAAATTGCCGTCTATGCAATGACAAGCGGCACCACTGGTCTTCCAAAAGCCGCCATGCTCTCTCATCGATCGATACTTGCCCAGACTGCGACTCTGGAAAGCGAATTTCGTGCCAAGACTTACCTGGTCAGTATCATGATTTCTGCATGATTTCTCTTCTCCCATCCTCCATCGCAAAGATAAGAGGATCTTTCTGACGCGTCATACAGCCAAGACAATTGATTTTCTTGCCGATCTTTCATGCCTTTGCCATGCCTCTGGCAATGCTTCTTCCGTTACGGTTGGGAATTCCGACCTACTTCCTTCCACGGTTCCATCTGGCAGATTTCACGAAAGCCGCCAACCGCTTTGCCATCACAGACGTGGCAATAGTACCTTCAATAGCGTCCAGCATAGCCTTGATTCCACCGTCTGAACGTCGTCACCTGCGTTCATTACGGCATCTCATTTCCGCCGCCGCCCCAATGTCTGCGAGGGTCCAAAATCAGCTGTACGACGTCTTGAGCCCGAATGCGGTTGTTTCGCAATGTTGGGGCACCACCGAAGCCGGCTGGATCACGCTCTTTAGCTGGCGCGAGAAGGACGATTCAAGGAGCGTCGGGCGCCTATTACCAAATGTCCGGATGAAGGTCAATCGTTCTCCAGTGTCTCCCCTCTGCTCGACCGAAGGCAGCCCTGGAGAAGGGCTGATCCACAGCCCCAGCATGTTCTCCGGCTACCTCAATAACGTCGATGCGAGTAAGGCGGCCTTTGACTCGGACGGGTTCTTTCGAACAATGAACTTTGGCTTCGTCAACTGAAACATGCGGGACACCTCTGAAGGCGTATAGCCTGGGTTGGTCCCCATGACGCAGCCCCCTGCGCCAATAACTCCGAGCCAGATCAGCGGATACCAGATCTATTGATGTACTTGTTAGTTATTTGATGCAGTATTGTGTTCGTCAATGGGAGGACAACAGCCCTGTTTCGCGGGAAGGGGAACATTGCTGTGATGATCTGGCTTACATTGTTGTACATATGACAGCAGACCACATCACCTTCCTGCAGCCCATGTTCTTTGAAACCCTTGACAAGTCGACGGACAATGTAATATGCTTGGTACCAGGATACCATCTTTGAAGGAATTTTTGCATCCACAAATATCTAGACGTGTTAAGCCCTATCGAAACTTCACAAATCCATCGCAAGGAATATGGCGACAACTCACCGGTTGATCATTCTTCAACAGGTTGAGATGATCGAATACGAAAGTCAAAATGTCCGTGGCTGGAACATTGACCTCTTGGGGTCTGCCAGCCGTGGGTACGAATGTCGACATGATACTACCATTCTGGTTAGCAGTGGCTCTCGATGGGATAACACAAGTGGGATCAGCTTTCCTCACTGAATCAGGCTCCACCGGGAGGTCACGTACTGCCACAGTTGAATCTGCCACGCAGGTCAGATTCCGCCTTCCACAGGATCCAAAGCCAAGATCGGACACATTTGAGCAGGGTCAACTTGAGCAGAGGTGGGCATCAGTTTATATCACCAGTGGTGATTTCTCGCCTCATACTGTACAGGTGGAGCTTGGACCGGGTGAAGAGATTGTTTCCACGAACTAGTGCTCAGCTTTCTGGAGCAGTAAGCATCCAAAAGTTTCTCCTCTGGAAGACTAGTATTTCAGTATGGGGGTCAGTACTAGGGTATACTACTGTGGAGGTCTCGTGCAATGTTACTTCGCAGTGCTTTAACATACAGTAAGTCCTTCCTTTCTGGGAGAAACTTATAATCCTGTTGCAAGCTTTTGTCAACGACATTTACATCAACCAAGTCGTATACCCAAAGATATCCCACTGAC
>NW_015622875.1:0-28724 GCF_000835515.1 Exophiala oligosperma
CCTGACACTATGCCGATGGCAATGGAGTCGTCAACCATCAGTGGAATGAACATGGCTTCAATGTCGATGGATACAGCATCGATGCCTGCGATGACAACGGAAGCTATGTCCATGAGCATGCGGAAAAGGTCAGATAACACTGCAAGCCCGTCAACGGGCACTGCCATGTCTGATATGAGTGCCATTTCTTCGACAATGACTTCTATGGCGATAATGGGATCATCTACGGCGTCGGTGGGCACAGAGGACCGAACCATGAGTACCATGGCAGACATGCCGCAAATGGCTTTGGGCCCACGCGGTTGCAGCCCACCCATGATGTTTAGGCCAGGCTTCAATGCGAGTTCACTTCCACTCGAAACTTGCACGAATACTACATCGGATTTCTTCACCTTCACCGCGGACGCATCTCGTGGCTGGACCGCTCTACATCTCGTCAATGCTGGAGCTGTCAGCAGACTCAGCGTCTCGTTGGACGGTCATTCCATGTTCGTGTATGAAGCGGATGGACTCTATGTGACTCCTCAAGAAGTTCAGGTCTGTCCGCAGCAACTCTTAACAATGATTCATGTTAACCTTCGGGCAGGTTCTGCACATCTCTATTGGCCAGCGGTATTCCGTCATGATACGGCTTGATCAAAATCCCGGAGACTATTCTTTTAGATTTGCAGCTTATCCCTATGGTGACATGCAGCAAGTCATCGAAGGGCAAGCGATACTGTCATACCAGGCGAGTCGATGACACCGGGCAACGTGATATTATGACTAATTCCTCCAGAATATGACCAACAATACTAACATGACTATGATGAGTGACCTGGTCTCGCCGTGGATGCTCGTCAACGGATCCGCCACATCAGGGACTGTCGAGCTTGACGACCAGACACTTGCTCCATTCACGGGCAACACCGCGCCATCAGGGGCGGCCACCGTTACTCGACATTTCGCAATCAACCAAACAGGCATCGTGACTTGGGTGGCTAACAGGGAACCATTCGCAGAGCCTGCTCGGCCTATTATCTATGGGAGCGTCTCTGACGGCTGGAATGCAGCCACTACACTTTTTACCCCTGCCAACGCTACCGTTGATATTATTATGAAGGTCGCGAATGATTCGATGGACACGGTAAGTTCGCCAATCCGTTTGAGTCAACGTCATAGCAAGTTCTGGCTCACGAGATATCATTTGCAGATGGGCCATCCGATGCACCTACACGGCCACAAATTCTGGTTCCTCGGGGCCGGCGAAGGCGACTTTCCGTTCGAATCTGTTACTGATGCACCCTCGTCGATGATCAATCTCCAGAATCCGCCATATCGCGATACCATCGATTTGCCGCCTTCGGGCTGGGCAGTTATCAGGTGTGCAAAGAGGCTGTTCGGCGGATCACTAAATTTACTAACGTTCTTAGGTACATCACCGACAATCCGGGGGCATGGTTGTTTCATTGCCATGTGCAATGGCATCTTGTGGTAAGTCTTATTTCACCGACCGGTAGACACTCTCCTGAATTGATCAACAGAGCGGCATGGCTGTGGTGCTTGTTGAGAACGAGGAACGAATGATGGATATGGTAGGATCTATCCAGAATGCGTTCAACAATCCAGCAACGAAGAATTCGCAGGCGGAAGGGACTTCTGCAGCCAGCACCCTATCTGGTAATTGTCCTCGCCAATATCTTAGCTTTCTATTCTCGCTGCTGTTGCTCTTCGTTCTATTGTAAAGGGACCAGGCGGATGGCATCAATCATTCAGCATGAACGCATCTCCATTGCATTCGATCCAGAAGCTTTACGGAGGATTCAAAGAGATCTGTCGGCGAAGCGCCCAATAAAGTTCTATTCGAAGGGGATCGTACGTCCGCTGGATAAATAGTAATGCAGGCGACTATAGAGATAGAGCACTTACTGTAAAGCACTTTTTGGTGTTGAGGAAACAGTCCGATGACCTTTAATTTTAAATTGAAGTCTAGAATGAATGCCTTTGTTCAACCTCTCCTTGATAATTTGAGCCACGAATGACTTGATACTTTCGACCCTGTCAGAAGGTCACTTCGCCTGCCTGCGTCTATCCCATAGTTCCGGTATTTGTGTGCTCCATGTGACCAGAATACACGGCAATCCAAATGATAGCAGACGGTTGATCTGATAGAGAACACGGTCGGAGGCATGGAGGACTGGGTGGCCGCGGCCGATCATCTGTCGCCGCAATGCGCTTGAGCATAGCCAAGCCCCAAGCCTCGAATACGATTGCACAGCGGCTGCGACATTTGTGCGTGAAGAGGCGAAGCAGGCTGATCGTGCATATGTATGAGCAGACAAATCGCTAGAGTGTTTTGGATCTTCTACATCTCCAACCTCCTCTTCCTGTATCCGCCCTCCTTGACCGAAAACTTTCCTCCTCAAGCAGGACCTGATCATCCAAAGAGACCTGTCTCAATGTCATTCCGTGATCCTACCAGACCACGCCACCACTATCGAGAACCGAGCAATCCTTCACTGAGGACGCCATCGCAGCTTGATGATCCTAAAGACGATCATATCACTTACGAGGACCTGGGTAATTGTGATGGTACGTTAGAAAACAACCAGACTCTAGAACAGTTGCAGGCAGACACAGGTCTAGATGCTTACGTTTGTCGAGCCAGGAACCCATCCATTCAAGCCAACGCTCGTAGCGATTAAAGGGATCGTGTTCGATGTTTCTCGAAACCCAGCCTACGGACCCAATGGACCTTACCACGGTATGCAACTGACTTCCTCTACAGTCCTGGCGAGAGAAAAGGCCACATTCTAGACAATATCTCTCATGGCGGCCTCCCAAGCGTCCCTCCCAACATTGCGCTGCGCAGTGGTGGAGAACACATCCAGCGTCTTTCTGTCAGAGAATTGATGTAGTTTGCTTTCTAGTCTACGCGGGCAAGGATCCTTCCCGTGCCCTGGCAACATCCAGCCTCAGCCCTGAAGACTGTGTTCCCGAATGGCATGACCTCGAAGACCAATACAAGACTGTCCTTAACGAGTGGTATACTTTCTTCACCAACCGATACAAGGTTGTGGGCAAGGTACGTCATTTTGGTGTTGACGGGAGAGAATCGCAAGGCAATCTTCTGCTCTTTTGAATTCTACAGAGCGATCCCGTCTTATGTGGTGGAATAATGATCAGTGGTAATGGTGCACGTGAGGAGGGATACCAAAGTGCCCAAGCACTTTGCGTTTGCTTGTCTTTGAGTTGAGGTGGAAAAGATGGATTGAGGAAACCCCCCTTCGAATCACGAGCTTTGACTAACAACCCATGCCTTTCCAGGTTGTTGGCGCCCACAATTCGTGATTCGGTGTATTGGCCCAATTTGTCGCACCAGAGCTTGATCATAACTGGCTTTCAGGAAGCTTTCGTTGACTTGCAAGGTCGAACGATAAGGGGACAATTTCGGGAAATGAGAGAAGTTCTAGGATAGAGTTCAGCGGTACCGACGCAGTCCACTTTGAGGAGCATGCAGTCTCGATTCGTAATCTAGCTGGAGATCTCTCGGATAGCTGTAGCAAGGCACCTTAAACAACACTTTGTGGAATATCAGACATGGCGCATTGCAACCTGGGCTTCAACTTCGATCGAAGATTGGGGACGAGGCATTGCAGACTCAGAGTTCCATTTCATTGGCTGTGCGCGACAGCGGAGTAGTCGTTTTGGCCGTAGAAAGATCGACCAGCCAAGAATCATGAAGTCAACGCTAAAAGGCGCACAAATCTCGCAGCTTCATGATAGGACAGCGCCAGCTCTCCTTGGTTAAAGGCATGTGGTTGAACTGGTTGTTGGGAGGTTACTAGTTCGTGCCTTTACGACGCGAATGAGACAATGAGTGATAAGAAGCACGTCTGTAGACAAGGATGATCGAGATTTGTCAAGGCTTGGATGCTCCGAGATGAGCACGTCGTTACTGAACGCCCTATTTATAGCACTTGCAATGTTGATGGGGCAATTTGGGCAGTACAATTCCTCATATTTGGAATTGTACGCTGCGATCGTAAAACGTGTGCCCTTGTTCTTTAGCGTGGAGCTCCTCAAGGTCAACGACAGTGGCACCGTAGCCTAAGTCCTCAATCTTAGTAAGAATCGAATCAATAGTTGAACGATTGTTGAACTCGAAGGTAGCTACTGTTTTCCCACTAGGTCAACATTGACCTCTTGGACATTGCAAAGCATCAGGCCATAATGGCTAGAAAGGCAGCCCACCAGGGCAGGACTGTTGACGTCATCGGTCCCTTGCGGTAGGCATCAGCATCCAATACGAATACAGAGCGTTGCGACCCGCAACACGTCACGCTGCTTGCTCCAGAACCTGGCTCCTTGTCGCTAGGATGTCACTGCCGGCGGAAGCAAGTCTTACCATGAGAGAGGTGGTATTTATCAGCCCGATATCTCGATGTGAAGGTCGAGGAAGTACCTTTCTGTGGTATCGCCTCTCGTAGAAACCGCTGAAGCACTAACGATGGCATTATGCCGAGTGATGACTCCTCTCTTCCTCTTGACAGTATTTATATCCTATTCCCTTGCTGCACCATACCTCAACGGGACCACTAGGACATACTATGTGGCGGCTGTGGAGCAAGACTGGGATTATATGCCCACTTCAGTCACACTACCAAGTGCATTAGAGGGACACATCAGCTGATATGGGACAGTGGTATGGACATGCTGAACGGTGTGCCCATCGAAGACTCTCCGCAAGCCGCTGCAGTCGCAGGTCAGAATGGGCAAAGAATCGGACATGTGTACAAAAAAGTCCTTTTTCGCGAATACACTGACGACGGCTTTACCATCCAAACGGCCCGTCCAAGCGTTTGTCAATCTCGGACACTGGATCGCGGCGACGAGGTTACTGATCTAACTTCATAGTGGCTCGGCATGCTTGGTCCGATTATCCGCGCCGAAGTCGGTGACACCGTGAAGGTTGTCTTCCGCAACATGGCGTCCCACAACCACACAATGCACCCGCATGGATTCCGTTATGCAAAGAGCAGCGAAGGAGTCTCTGATGCCATGCAAATGTTTGATGGTAATGCTGTGCCACCAGGGGACTTGGACGTATACATGGGAAGCCCCAGGTAAGGTGATTTCTCTCCTTCGTGGTGCGGACTAATGTGATATCGCAGAACGTTCTGGCCCAGGCCCACTGGATCCTCCGGGGCTTGCTTGGACCTATCATTCAGACGCTGCAGGTACTCAAGACGTATTCAGTGGTCTTGTGGGTGCTTCGATCATCTATCGTCCCGGGGAACTGGCAAAACATACTTTAGATGTCCCAGCCCCTCCCGGCTCGAATCTGATCGAGGAAGTACTGACGCTCTTTTTGATCGTGGACGAAAATCAATCGTACTATATCGACGAGAACACGCTTAACAGGACCAGTATTTCCGAAGGCCAGCTTCAGGTAAACAGAATGGATGCCGGCTTCCAAGAAAGCAATCTGAAACACAGCATCAATGGTTTCATGTTCGGCAATCTCATGGGCATCAACCTTACTGTAGGCACTCAGGCCACCTGGCATGTTGTATGTGATCAGTTCGCCATCATTAGATGATGGTACGAGGGCTAATTAAGTGTTATAGGAAGCGCTGGGGAACGTTGTCAATGCGCATACACCTCACTGGCACGGGAACACACTGATGTGGGCACAGCAGCGAATTGATATCGTAAGCACGTTTGGACTTCTGCGCAGGACCAGAGGTACGCTGACTATGCTCACAGATTAGTGTTCTACCTGCACAAACAAGGTCATTGGTCATGACGGTTGATAACCCTGGCTCCTGGATCCATCACTGCCAAGTTCTCAATCATCGTGATATGGGAATGATTTCCATGTACACGGCAGGCTGAATTTCTTCATGTGGCATTTACAGCGATGGAAACTGACGCCGTTACCCTACGGCCTACCGACCTAATATGGAAAATTTCAAATTCACAATTTAATCCGCAGGGAGGAATGAGGAACCATGAAAGCCTTAAGCACATTCTCTTGCAGCAACCTTGGCTACTAAGTTGAACGCACATTGCATTACAGACCCTGCCGGGACTTGTTGAGCTTTTAATATGCACGGCGCATCATCTAGACTGGCACACGGAGGAGGACACACTCTTTAATTCAGATTTAAAACCATGCCGATATAGGTAGCCAAATGCTTGGTTTGCTGTTCACAAAACTGATTGCTGCGCTCGGAAAGTAGTGATGGATGGATCAGCACGAAGTATGAATAAAAGATCACGAAATTTATTGACACAATAGGGGAGGAGCTGAAAACAGGTGAAATTAGTGAGACACAAGACATCATATCTTGCATCAAGTTGAGAATCTTCTCCGTGCGTTCCCCGGTTTTTCCTGATCCCCAAATTCGGAGTAGCACCTATTTTGTATGTGGTCAAGATCTTGATTGAGCACTCTGCCGGTGCAGGACGGTGCAAAGAGAACACGTCTTAATCGTCCGTCTCCCCGTGGACAAGAGTCAGACACTTGGGGTACATGACGCCGTTCAATCAAATCCGGGCTCGTCATCTGTTAAAGCTTCGACTAGCTCAATTTTGCGAAGTCTCTGGAACGTCTTTGGTCAAGATGACAGTAGTATTGAGGTACGAGATGGCTCAAGGCGCTATCGCTTCCGGAGATGGGAGCCACAGAAGCAGCATCGAGCACCCTGTACAAGATACATGTCAGTGGATATACGATACCACTGCTTACTGCCTCATAGCGCTCAAGTTCCAGCCTCTCGTGGATCAAGGGCAAAGCAGGGGCTGAAAGAGGAAGTTCATGAAGAGCATTTGGCAAGACGATTAAAGATAAGCCGTGATACTTCAAGCATTTTCCTGCCATTCTTCTTCAATGGCCGTGGTGCAATCATGGAAAAGTCTCCAATGGGGCTGGACCTAACGCTGATGTGCAGCCCGCTACGCCAGAGTCGAATTTTAACGTGCGAGTTTCTCCCAACGATCTTGCAACAAGACTCCCGGATGGTAGTGAAGGTAACATTAATACAAATAAGTACGATCGACAGCACGGAGCTTCCCTTGCATAATTCTTGACAGCCATCTACGATCACTCATTTTACAACCGCTTGTTGTTCAAACCATTTTGGATAAGACAATGGCCATAGCTAGCTCATTATATCTTTTGTATTCCTGACGTGGCTGGTTTATGCTTCGATCTCATGAGTTTGGCATTTCTGATCCTCTTCGGTAGCAGGCAGCACGAAACCTTCGTGGGTTTCCCATTCTCGTCTTTCTCTGCGCATGTCGCTTCGAACCCAATGTACACTGATGCACGCCCAAACGGTAGCCCAAAGGAAAGGCACAGCCCAACCTGTGATATGTTAGCCTTTGCTACCTTCGCGGGAGACCCGGTACGCACAGATGCCATACGCCACTGTTGCGGGTATCGAGTGTACCACAGCAATTACTGTGAGTGGCGTAGCAATTATTAGAGCCGGGATAGACCAGAAGAGGGATTGGTTATACATCATTTGGCGGAATCGTGGGCTTGCGTCGTAACGGGCCGCAAGTGCTTCTCGATATGGTCTTCCCGCGTTGGCGTTGACTGCTACTACATCTTCGATGAAGTAGTATACACCAGGCTTCACCGGCTCCCCCTTGCCTGTAGAACTGAGGCGGAACGGCGCTTTCCAATGATGCACATTATAAAAGGTGAGCAGGCCCGAAACGCCACCTAAGGTGTATAACAAGGACGGCGCAGGCATGCAAAGAACCCTTAGCCAGACGATGTGTGGAGCGCTTCCAATAATGAATAGTGCTGTGACCGCGGTTATGGAGACCACTGATGCCCATGTGACCACATCGAAGCACCAGCGACTGTTTGTCCCTAGTGGCCGGTAGAAGCTCTCCTTCTTGATAAGGCTCAAACTCCGGATGGCAAACTCGAGATATGTGGGACCTCCCCAAACTGTTGTGACGACGGCGAAGGTGATCCAGTTTTGGACGTCGCCGCCATAATAAAGTCCGTAGTAAAGGGCAATAGGCACAATACATGCATCAATCCACATCACGAGGACGATGGCGGAGAGTCTGAAACGCCGGCCACCGTGACGCCAAGTGAACGGTAACTGCGGAAGTAGATGTGGATTCTGCTTGTAGTATTCTTGAAGGGTACTAGCTCGTCGACGAAATTCCTTTTTCGTGGCAGCGCGACTGTCATAATACGCTTCTGCTTGAGCGCGGTGTATGCTATCGCACCGTTCAGCTCGGTGGTGGTCGGCATGAGGGTAGCAAGAACTAGGGCTTGCCGCATCGTTTATTGTAGGCTGGAAAATGACCTGGCCGAAGCCACTGGGTGATGTGGAAGAGTCTGGAGGGACAATGTTTCGACCAGGACTCAAGGGTGTCGATACATGCAAACTGGGACGAAATGGGTCGTCGACCGGCCCACTGCGGGATGTGATTTCAGGCATGATGAGTAGTCGGTAGTAAAGAGCTGAAGGGAAAAAAATACGTTTCAGCAGATGCTACAGACTCTCACTTTCAGGCCACTTAATTCAGCGACTAGTTACAGGATTGATTGAATGAGCCAATTTAAAGGCTTTCATTTCGTCAACCCCTCGATTGAAGTCCATGATGCAGTACCTTTTGGCCTGGGGCTAAACACTTGTACCAAGCCTGGTAGAGGCTCCACCGGTGTGAGATAGGCCTGCTCCTTACTGGCCGCCGGACAATTCCAACGCATAGGCGTTTGATTTGCAGCTAGCCACAACGGCCAAGAATACGCAAAAAAAACCGCAGTAAATCACCACAGTCTCGGCAAGCTAATCCAATCAAGTCGAATTCCCCTATTTGTATTATGACGAGGTGCCGGTGACAGATATGAAATACAATTGACGTGGATACGTATCGCAAGAAGTTTGCAGAATGCTGGCCGTGGCAACTTCGAGGTCAAACAGCGTCGGAAAACGCAGAAATCCCTCATTTCGTGGTCCATCATACAGTACTTCTTAGCGTGGGGCTGACCACTTGTACCAAGCTTGTAGAGGCAACACTGGTGTGAGAGGTAAGTCTGTTCTAACTGGACATCGAAAGGGATTGCAGCTTGCCACAAATGGCCAAGAATACGCAAAAAGCATCGCAGTGGATCGCCACAGTCTCAGTAACCTAATCCAAAGGAATCGAATCAGACAGATAAAGCCTACATCCAGATGCACACAATGTCAACGTCGTCCTTATCGATGGACTCATTGCCGATGGATATGCCCATGAGGCCCATGCTCAAACGATCCTGTCACTCAACAATAGCAGCAGCAGAGTAGACAGTCTCAGGTATGAGCATGCTGCGGCCGCCAGGAGCCACCACGTCATTGGTGGCCACGATGTCAGGCATCGCAGACACATCCACTCTGGGACCTAAAGCATGCAGTATGCAGATGATGTTCAGGCCATGCTTTAACGCGCGCTCTTTCCCACAAGAGACTTTTAAGACTTGCACAGGACCGTAAGTACTACTTACCAAGATGCGAATGCTTTGCAATTTTACATCATGCTTGGTGAGAAAAGGGTGAGCCAGTGCCAATCCTGCTGGCCCTCGTGATGTCTACGGGGCCTCTCACCCATCTGTAGTGCGTACAGGCGTCGAGGTCCCCGTAACTCCCAAAATCAATTCACCATGCTAGGTCGGGATTGACGGGATCAGAAGAAGCAAAGCTCAAACGGCTCCTGGAGTCCTGTCGTTGGTTGACTAGGACACAAGCTGGAAGCGAGCACCGGGGTGAAGTGCTGTGGAGTGCCGCAAAAGTGCCACCATTTCCTCATTTCACGCGGAGCAGGGGAAAAGCCACGACAATCACAAATATGATGCAAGAGAACATGATGTTTCTCCGGACATGCTTCAATATCCGTTTACCTCGGGGACGCCCTGCATCATCCACTGTGGTTTCAACACGCTCGGGCCGTCATCCGTCTGCTCCGATAGGCGGCAGATACTGGTGTGAGTTTCGACAGTACGCTAAGGATGACCAGTACAGTATATTTCCCGGATTCGAATGCGCACTTAGAATTCCGTGCGACCCGTGCAACTTATGCAATGAGTGCAAGCGAGCGTTGATGGCCCTTCAAGTCCTTGTAGATCTAGAAGAACGTCTCTCAGCAATTACAGTCCAGCTCCGGGCTTCCGACACACCAATCAGCTTCTAGTTCGTACTCTGCGCTTGTTGTAACTCGTACGTCCTAGCCTTCTCATGATTCGCAACGGCATGTGCGGCATGACTTATACAACACATGGATCGAGCTGCGGGAGGGTGATTTGCTGGAAACGTTGAAGGCCGACGAGGTCATGCCGAAGTGGTTTGACCTTCTGCTGTTGGGACAGTACGTTTACGTTCTCAACAGGTTCCTCCCAGCTTGCCAACAGACTCGTGCCGACGACATGCAGCCTGGGTGCCTCTTGCACTTCCTACCCTCAAGTTTGTCCAACCATTGCTCAAGTATGGTGCTGTTGCCATCACGGACACTGTGGGAATAGCAAAGCTCTTGTACAGGGACTTTCTGGGGTATATACACATTCCAGAAAACGGACTCAGGAGTCTTGCATTACCCTACTTTGGGGCCTGGAGCTATCGGTGTATTTACATACGGATGAACATATGCAAGCGAGTGTTTATGGAGAGGTGGCAGCAATGGGAGTATTGCTACGCAGTGCTCAGAGTGGCTATTACTGCTGCCCTCCTCGCCTTTTTGGTCAGAAAAAAGACAGAAATGTATGCCCAGTGTCCCGTACAACGAAGACAACATCAATTTCTGGACATCACTGTCGTCTATCGTTCATACTGTGGAGCTCACCCTATTCAACCTTGCATCGAAACCTCTTAGAGCGGAACACGGAAAAAAGCGTTTAAAAACAGGACGCCAATGACGAAAGTGAATCTTTCCCTTCAGCGCCTGGCGTAGCGACAACTGTACATACGGCGTCATCATTACATCACTAGGCATCCGTGCTAGGTACATAAAAATGGCTTGTTACCACCTCGATAGTCTTTCCAATCTCAATCCATCCACCACGATCATCAGAACTTGAAAATAAACTTAGTACTCAAATTACAATACGCAAAATCTCTCAATATGGCATGCGGCTGTGGACCTGGAGGCGAGAAATGTCCCTGCAATGGGCCAAAATCTTGCACCTGCTCCCAGAACTGTCAATGCAAGGATTGTGGGGTACGTGAGAAACCTGATCCTTTTTTTGAAGAAAATAGAATTCTGATCCCGTGCGAAGAAATGAAAGGATGTTCTCAACGAAGTGATTGCTGAGAGATGTGGACTTGCAAAGCAGAGATACGTTGGTCGCTTTTGCTATGAAGCAGCACCGCAGAGATGGAGGGGAGGAAAGAAGATGCCGTTTTATTCACAGAAAATTCCCCCAGAACACTTACTCTACACTCATTAGCATCCTTACTCCCATCATTAGTATAAATGATAGTGGTTGTAAGGTCCTGAAAATCATCAAAACTTTATGTGAAGCCGAATTTCACTTCTGGATGAATGAAATGCTTCCGTACACCACAATTCATACCACAAACCACATCTTTGGCGTAGCTTTGCCGGCTGGCTGCCGGCCAATTTTGTGCGGCTGCCATTGCAATGGCCTGGATATACTGGCGTCGCGTCACGGTTGTTGTAACATTGCTGATATTACTGATTAGGATTAAGTGCACACCAGGAATGGTAAGCTTCTAAACGACCGTACCGGTCAACATTACTCTGCTAGAAAACTCGCATCCAACCCTACTCGGAGCTTTGTTGAAGCAATCTCTCCCTGTACAATGATCCTGTCAGTAAGGATCTGAAGAAAGGCGACGTCGATGAAGCTGCTGCGCGCAACGGCGCCCCGCAGTAGCGAAATCGGCGATTCGTTGCGGCTTTTGTGCGTATTTCTTGGCGATGGCCATGTCTCAGCACGTCCCGTCCTAAAAAGCTTGCCGGATATGCACACCAGTCATCGACTCTAATGGCATCGCTCAACCTGATGACCTTTCAACATACACTACATATATTAGTAGATGATCTTTATCACGGTACTAGTGAGGCGATATGCGCTCCAGCGTTCCGCAATCTGTGCTTCGGTCAGGCACGTCAACAAAGACCCAGTTCCCTCCAGGATAGGCATTGTCCCACGTTAGATACAATACCAATAGTGGCGGATTTATTGGCTTCATCGTCCCTGACCTGCAGCCGCCTAGTCTCTGGATTCGGACTGAATAGCGCTCGTGAAGAGTCTTGAGGCTATTGTGCGGTGCTCCTTCCTGCAGCCCAATCAAGGAGGGAATCCATGTTGCCAAGTTTCCGCTAGTTCACGCATGGATTTCTGCAGCGAGTCCATCCTGACAAGTCGCGCCATTCAGTGGCAGATTACGCAACAGGGAAAGAGCTCAGAAGGACTGGCACCTTTTCATAGAGCTACGTATTTGCAGATCCATGTGTTTTAGTCCCAACTCAAAAGCTGTGCCAATGTCAATTCGTCGGTTCTCACTCCTCGCTACCGTCTGCTCAAATTGTATTCACTCCGGAATTTTCTCAGCGTGTATAGGTCTGTGTTCAAACCGGAGTCCGTAGGTCCAACGGAGCGCCACGCATCCATACATAGCCTTGGCCAGCTCGTGAATAGGCGTACGGTGGTTTTTTGGGCCTTCGGACCATGGAATCCCTACTCTTGCTGCTTGATTGGTTCCCCCGCATAATCCAACGAGTCTTTGCGCAGGAGTCCTGCTCATTTATTCTATGCCGTACCCCCAAGCACTCTTCCTCAGCCAGCAAGTGCTGGGCCCAGTGTGAGTCAGTCGATGACACGGCTGATGTTTGGAAACTTGCGTCTCGACCATGGCACCTCTACCGGGAACCTCAAACACGGGGCCTCCCATCTTGTCCACTTTCAACGCGACCAAGAGCCGGATTCCCATTGCTAGCGAGACTTCCATGTACTGTGTGTTTGACCGAACCACTTCCAGTAATTCAGTCACGTCTGTCGAAGCAACCACAGCCGCGAAGGCGAGGAGGATGGCATCGAACCTGAAAACCCCTGTCGATCCTTTACCACCAGCAACAACTGCGCTTGGACTATCGACTAGCTGTACACAAGATAACTTCGGTGCATCGAGGAGCTTGCCCACCGACTTTGCCAGCATGTTCAATACTAGCTCTGAGGCTGTTGACGCCTGTGTCATTGCTACCACGACTGCAACACATGCAGGGGGCGGCTGTGGGTCCGTTGCTTCGGCGAGACAAAGAAGTTGTAGGGGGATACCATGCTCACCTGCGCTTCAAGCTGCTGCTGCTGTGCCAGTTGTGGTTGCTGTGCTTGCCACCATGACCGTGCTATTCTTCTGCATACTCCCAAGGTGGAAGCATTGGAGAGCTGGAGAAGCCGCCAAGAGAAGTCCGGAAAAGAAGTGGACTAGACATCTGCGACTGTTTGCTTTCGACGCTGAGCTTCTAGCAGATGGTCGCCTCTCCAGCACGAACAGTATCAGGAAAGAAAACCGTGTGAGAAGTGGCCAAAACACTGTACACAGTGCTTTGCCTCGCAGACAAAGCGTCGAAGACGTTGTCCCTCGATGTCACTGTTCTATGAGCTCTGTTCAGCCTGCCAAAACACGGAGCAGTTTGCTATCTTCCGCGGGCCTTCGCGCCATGGCGGCGACCCAAGACCACATACAAGAATACTCGACAACCGCGACTGCTCCTCCAACCTACGCCGTTGCAACTGGCGAGACCCCCAGAGGCCCCGATTCCCAATCCCGCTAGCACATATTTCCTCGCAATTTCGAGTCCTGTCGGCTCTGTCAAGAGTTGCGAAGTCAATGCCCCTCTGATGAGGATGCGAATTCGTAGAAGACCAAGTCGACATGAGTGTGCGCTTACGTGTTTCGGAAAAGGGGAAGGCACAAACACAGATTGGTACAGTGCGGAAATGGTCCTCGTCTGCAAAAGACGTGTAAACAAACCGTTAAGATCCATCAGGTTGAGTTTTGACAGCCGGATATATCAGCAAGTCATCAAATTATACTGTTAGCATAGCATGAGCCGGCGGAGTGTTCAACGCCTTCCGAACCTCCGACACTGTTGTTGGACAAGTTAAACGCTTCTCACATTAGCGGCTAATTATCGGCCTTATTCCATCCTGTGGGAGGCAGGTTAGGGACCCACTGGTGCGTCTTTTGTGCGTATTTTCGGTTTCGTATACCCAAAATTGGCTGTCGCTGGGTCGCTGCGAGAAATGGAACTAGAGTCCAGCAAGGATGCTGTCATAGCAACGCATTGACGCTTCCGAGGGATATGTCGCCTGCGTATTCAACCGGCCATGCCATGGACAGATAAAAGCTGGGCAGCACAGTGGAGCTTCTAAGTGTGCTACACTCGCCAGCCAGCAAGGGTCTTTACTTGCCCATCCTCGCGTGCTTGGTATGACCCTGATCGAATCCCATTGGCAGGCCGCTTTCCGCGCTACTCTAGCTCTCCTGCCTTACTATTGTCTCTTACCTGTGCAAATTACTTCCGATGTTGATGGGCTTTCTTAGTCGGAAAGACTAGGCTGGCGAGACTATTTGGCTCAATGTGCGCAGATTCACATCATTCCTGCATTAAGTCTCAACGGGGGGCTGCATGATGCGCCTCTGTTCATAATGATAAGGGGTCGTTTCCAAGAATCCTTCAAAATCGTGGAACATGCATGCTGAGCCTAGGGGCAACTTCTTCTCCAACCGGTTTGGAAAAGAGATCCTTCCAATTGCAAGGCTCGCTCGCAAAGCGGGAGGCAGTAATCGCTAGAAAGGAAGCCCACTGGAGCAGGACTGTTGAGGTCATCGGTCCTTTGAGGTCCACAGCGTTACGACCTGCAATACGTCTGTCTAGGTGCTTGCTCCGGAACATGGCTCCTTGTCGCTGAGATCTCCCTGCCGACGGAAGTAGATGTTAGCATGAAAGAAGTGGTATTTATCAGAACGATTCCTCCATGTGAAGGTCGAGCAGATATCCTTCTGTGATACTATCTCCTTTATAGTACTGTAACGCCAAAGAACTGACGATGGCATTCTGGGGAGTCATCACTCCGCTCTTCCTCTTGACAATATTTGCATCCTATTCGCTCGCTGCACCTTACCTTAACGGAACCACAAGAACATATTATGTGGCAGCCGTGGAGCAAGACTGGGATTATATGCCCACGTCAGTCATGTTCCTAAGAGCATGAGCGAGATACATCAGCTGACATGGGATAGTGGTATGGACATGGTGAACGCGGTGCCCATCGAAGACTCTCCGCAAGCCGCTGCAGTCGCGGGACAGAACGGGCAGAGAATCGGACATGTGTACAAAAAGGTCCTCTTTCGCGAATACACTGACGGCGGCTTTACCGCCCAGACGCCCCGTCCAAGCGTTTGTTGATCTCAGATGCTGGATATGAAGGAGTTGCTAATCTGACTTTGCAGTGGCTGGGCATGCTTGGTCCGATTATTCGTGCGGAGGTCGGTGACACCGTTAAGGTTGTCTTCCGAAACATGGCATCCCACAACCACACGATGCACCCACATGGCTTCCGTTATGCAAAGAGCAGCGAGGGATTGTCTGATGCCATGCAAATGTTTGATGGTAATGCCGTGCCACCAGGCGGGACTTGGACGTATATCTGGGAGGCCCCAGGTAGGGCAGTCTCCTTTGCTTTATGGTGCGTGCTAATGTGAGTGCGCAGAACGTTCTGGCCCAGGCCCGTTGGATCCTCCGGGGCTTGCTTGGACCTATCATTCAGACGCTGCAGGTACTCAAGACGTATTCAGTGGTCTTGTGGGTGCTTCGATCATCTATCGTCCCGGGGAACTGGCAAAACATACTTTAGATGTCCCAGCCCCTCCCGGCTCGAATCTGATCGAGGAAGTACTGACGCTCTTTTTGATCGTGGACGAAAATCAATCGTACTATATCGACGAGAACACGCTTAACAGGACCAGTATTTCCGAAGGCCAGCTTCAGGTGAACAGAATGGATGCCGGCTTCCAAGAAAGCAATCTGAAACACAGCATCAATGGTTTTATGTTCGGCAATCTCATGGGCATCAACCTTACTGCAGGCACTCAGGCCACCTGGCATGTTGTATGTGATCAGTTCGCCATCATTAGATGATGGTACGAGGGCTAACTAAGTGTTATAGGAAGCGCTGGGGAACGTTGTCAATGCGCATACACCTCACTGGCACGGGAACACACTGATGTGGGCACAGCAGCGAATTGATATCGTAAGCACGTTTGGACTTCTGCGCAGGACCAGAGGTACGCTGACTATGCTCACAGATTAGTGTTCTACCTGCACAAACAAGGTCATTGGTCATGACGGTTGATAACCCTGGCTCCTGGATCCATCACTGCCAAGTTCTCAATCATCGTGATATGGGAATGATTTCCATGTACACGGCAGGCTGAATTTCTTCATGTGCCATTTACAGCGATGAAGACTGACGCGGTTACCCTACGAGCTACCGACCTAGTATGGGAAATCTCAAAATCACAATTTAATCCGCGGGAAGGAATGAGGAACCATGAATCCCATAAGCACATTCCTTTTACAGCAATCTTGGCTACTAAAGTCGAACGCACATTATATTACACACCCTGCCGGAATTTGTTGGGCTGCTGATTTGCACGGTGCCGCATCTGGACTGGCTGAGGAAGGTGGACACGCTCTTTAATTCAGATTTGAAACTCTGTCGATATAGGTAGCCTAATGCTTGGTCTACCAATCACAAAACTGTTGCTGCGCTCGGAAAGTGGTAATGCACGGATCAGCACGAAGTATGAATAAAAGATCACGAAATTTATTGACACAATAGGGGAGCAGCTGAAAACAGTAGGAAATTAGTGAGACACAAAACATGCGTCAAGTTGAGTATCTTCTCCGTCCATTCCCGGGATTTTCCTGATCCCCAAATTCGGAGCAGCACCTATTTTGTATGTGGCTGCCGCACGTGGAGATCTTGATTGTGCACGCTACCGGTGCAGGACGATGCAAAGAGGACACGTCTCTATCGCCCTATGGACTACTGCGGGATGTGATTTCAGCCATGATGAGTAGTCGGTAGGTAAAGGGCTGAAGGAAAAGAAATATGTTTCAGCAGGTGCTACAGACTCTCACTTTCAGGCCAGTCAATCCAGCGACTAGTTACAGGATTGATTGGATGAGCCAATTTAAAGGCTTCATTTCGTCGAAAACGTGCTGCGCTCTCCGTCGGTAAGCCAAGTCTGCAGAATACTGGCCGTGGCAACTTCTGACCGGTGATTCGTTTGACTTTTTGACATGGGGACTCTGTGTTTTGACAAGGGGACTCTGTCCACTAGTTCCAGTCTGGGCCTTGGAGAGATCGAATGGTGCGGAAAAACGCAAAAACCCCTCGCTTCGAAGTCCATGATGCAGCACCCCTTTGGCCTGCGGCTGACCACTTGTACCAAGCCTGGTAGAAGCTCCACCGGTGTGAGATAGGCCTGCTCCTTACTGGCCGCCGGACAATTCCAACGCATAGGCGTTTGATTTGCAGCTAGCCACAACGGCCAAGAATACGCAAAAAAAACCGCAGTAAATCACCACAGTCTCGGCAAGCTAATCCAATCAAGTCGAATTCCCCTATTTGTATTATGACGAGGTGCCGGTGACAGATATGAAATACAATTGACGTGGATACCTATCGTAAAAAGCAGAGATCCCTTTTCTCGCGGCGGGTGAGCGCACTCTTTTTGTATACCTGTATGAACATGCTATTGTTATCGTATGTCGTCGTGTTCCTCCTGTCTTCCCACCCGCAGAGTATCCATGCCGCCCTTCGTTCATACAATCTCACGTTACATACTGGCACTAATGCCCTCTTCCTGACAACATCACAGATGGCGTGTCCCGCGAAGTCTATCTCATCAACGATCAACAGCCTGGGCCGTTGATCGAGGCTGACGAGGGAGACGACTTGGAGATCTTCGTGCTAAACAATCTCCCCGTCGAGCAGACAATTCACTGGCACGGTCGGTTCTTCCCTCAACACGAAATTCTTTGCACATGAGGTTCGTGTAGTAGAAGAGGGTGGCTAAGATGTGGGTTATAGGCCTCCTTCAACGTGGTACGCCAGACATGGACGGCGTTCCCGGTGTCACTCAGGTCAGTTGACTTAGCGTAACCCGCTGGCTTTCACAGTGCTGAGATAGATGTAGTTTCCGATCCCGCCCCAAGGGAATTTCACTTATCGGTTCTCGACCGGGTCAGAATACGGCTTCTATTGGTATCACTCTCACTTTCGAGCCTATTACAACGATGCCGTACGCGGGCCACTCTTGATACGTCCTTCACCATTGCGCCGCCGCTCGTTCGAGGGCTTTGCACGCGATAGCACGGAATTAGACGCGATGTTACAAGCCGAGCGAGCCGCGACGCCGCTTGTGTTGACCGACTGGTATCATCGGCTCTCAGATGTTGTTTACGAGGAATACTTTACCACCGACGCCTTCCCTCAATGTGTCGACAGCCTTCTGGCAAATGGATTTGGGAGAGTCCAGTGTTTGCCTGAAAGTGTCCTGCAGGCCGGTCCCGGACTGAGATTGGAGTCTATTGTCGCCAGCGATCCTCACGACCCTCTGAGTACGCCGGTGCCTACGGCGTCTGCCAGTATGTCTGACATGCCGATAGACACAAGTTCAGGTATTGGCACTTCGATGGAAACAATGTCATCGTCACCCCTATCGATGGACTCAATGTCGATGGATATCTCCATGAACATGCACAAACGAGCAGATCATGCAACAATGACAGCAGCAGACTCGACAGTCTCTGGTATGACCATGCTATCCGCCAGCAGCACTTCCACGTCCCCAATGGAGACCATGTCTGGCATAGCCGACATGTCCAGTCTTGGTCCTAAAGGTTGCAGTATGCAAATGATGTTCAAACCAGGCTTTAACACAAGTTCTCTGCCACCAGAGACATGTATTAACACCGCGTCAGAACTGTTCAAGTTTGATGCTGATGCCTCTCAAGGCTGGGCGGCTTTTCATCTGGTCAACGCAGGTGCCGTGAGCAGGCTTAGTGTCTCACTCGACGGACACTCCATGTTCGTCTACGCTGCAGACGGACTCTATGTGGAGCCGCAAGAGGTCAAGGTCGGTTGCTACCGGTGCCATTTGGACGTCCTTACTGAATATTGCAGGTTCTACACATCTCGATTGGCCAGCGGTATTCTGTAATGGTGAGACTCGATCAGGAACCAGGGGCCTACTACCTGCGGTTTGCTTCGTATCCGTACGGTGACATGCAGCAAGTCATCGAAGATCAAGCAATTCTGTCTTACCAGGTAAGGATATAAACTCTAGTATTTAATTAGCAATCTTGCTAACTTATTGCAGACTAATGGCACCAACAAGAAAGAATATGGGCCCAGTGAATGATCCCGCTATGACCTGGATGCTTGTAAACGGGTCAGCGAAGCTTAACGCTTCCGAGCTGGACGGTTCAATTCGTCGATTACTACACTTTCGACTTCGTCATTCTTCTCATCTCCTCGTGAGCAGACAAGGTAGCAAAGAAACAGTTGATCGGCTCACCGACATCTGGCCCTCCATCACTCGACTCACTTCGCCCAATAGTGGTCGTCCACGTTGAAACGGAGGTTAGCTAGATTTCTGACTCGTATGGTGCAGCTTCTTACAGTACTATGCAAGCAGTTCACATGTCACGAGGGACCTCTGGCCCACTGATTTTAGGTAGACCTAGCCAGTTAAATTAGGCCTAGGGCCATCGTTACGGCCAGTGAGAGCATCAAAGTATGGATCCCTGTCACGATGTTTTCTCTTGTGTTCTAGTCGGACATGGTTGGTGAGTTTTGCTGCCTTGATACTGTAGATCATAAGCTAGCAGCCATTCCAGGAAGGTGGACGTGCTGGCCAGGCCAATGACAGCTTACCACGTCGACAATGTGTTTGTCGCGTAATCGCGGATCCTGATGCGCATGATGGCTGATGAAATTCCCTCAGATGTAGTCGTGCCGACAGGAGACAATTTCCGCAGGACTTCGGCCGGCCGACCCCTCAATATCTTTTATATCAGCGGTCATTATCGTCTCTTCGATACCTTGGTGACGACGGCAAGACGAACAGAACGCCCTAAAGCTCTAGTATGGAACCCAATGCCTTTGAGGCATCGCTGAGTGAACAGTAGCAGAAAGCTACCTACGATGATGGAGGCTCTAGACCAAGCCCTCGGTGCCTGGCTATCTCCTCCTCCTGCTGTTGCGCCCGACTGTATCAAGTGTGGCAAACCCACCGTATGGGATGTTACCAAAACCTCAAACCGCAAAGGGAATGCTGGCCGACCATACTATATATGCAAGCCTCGTCGAAAATTCCATTGCTTCGCCGACACTCGCGGCAATGATCCCAGAAATCCGGCTTGTTTCTGTGGTGTATCTAGCAAGACACAGGTTTCTGGCGCAGATAAAAAGACTGTCCGAGGAGTACACTACGTTTGCCGAAGGGGCAAGTGCGATTATTATAGGCTTTGTTTGGACGACCAAAATCAGCAAATCTCCCTGCCGAAACACTCGTGGACTCTTTCGCTAGGCTTGGTATCATTTGAAATGTAGGCGAATGAGAAAGAAGATGAGTAGCGCGCATTGAACCCAGATTCTTCTTTGACTTGCTTACTCAATGGCTTCTAATGATATTAAAATCTTGCGCCGATTTTTGTACTGTTCCACGAGACAAACAGGTGTATTTGGTAGAGCCAACCATAGAAAGGGCGAGTGTCCCTGTGGATTTTGCTGGCGGTACTGTATGAGAAGGTCACGTTCACTTGCTGAGCTAATAATGTGGTGTCGTGGTGCAAACAACGGACCACTGGCAATGGCAGGAGACATCGACGAAGGAAAGCACCAAACATGGTGTTGCGGCAGCGAGACTATGGCAGGCCGGGAACTAGTAGACGCGGCGCTATTTGTTCGCCACAGACTGTCATCCCCTAAGGGCTGTGAACTGAATTTATTTTTCAGGAGCCAATACCTAAGGGCCGGTGATCACTGATGTTCACTTCTGATTACTGTGGTGGTTCTGGGTTCGTCCGTGCACTCGGGGTGATGGCCAGCGGCATCTTTTGCAGCGCGGTAGTCAGCCGCTTCGTTGCCGGGAACTCCTATAAGTGCATGTATCCACCCGCGCTGAACTTCCCACCCTTGGTCGCGAAGCTTGCCCGGTGCTCGGGTAGCCTCGAGTAGAATATACTGTCTTGAGAGGCGCTTAGGGTTGGCCATCGCGCGAAAATGCGACCATATGTACCTAGCAAAGTATGTCGCTTCAGTGTCTGCATCTTTTGACCCGAGTTGGGATCCCAGAGCTTAACGGAGCCATCGAGGAAGAACAAGAAGTCAGTTCACCCAAATTAGCAAATAATCCCCCTAAAATCTGATGGAAATGAATCCGTCAAGTAACGCAGGCGAGGCATTGACAGACGAATGTTTGCGGAATCTCCGGGCTGGTTTCTCCCGAACATCAAGGGACACGACTGACTGATGAAGCTGCCCCAATGTCGCTGACTAACAGAGGCCTAGAACTCGACGTGCTGCTCTGCAATGGGGAGTCGAGTCGGACTGAATCTCGCGGAGAAAGAGAAGTGGGCGCAAAAGGCCCCAGCCTTGTCGGCATCTCACAGGGCAGTATCGAAGGCAAACACCTATACCGGATAGGCATTGGATTATTGTCCTTGCAGTATCTCAATTCGGGTCCCGACTCGGAGCCACCTCGCCATTTCAGGCGCCAGCCTGGTTCAGGCACATTGCTAGTTTTTGATCCAGACAAAGGGGAATACGGCGTATGCGAAGACCAAGACGAATGTGAGTGCCATGCCATCCGTGTAGCTGAGACGGAAATAATACTTACAAGCCTAGCTACTACTATTAAAGTTTCTTTCAAGATCCACTGTTGCGTCCCCGAATCTTCCTCGAGTCCCCAATGAATCATTCCGTCAAAGTCCTCGGACCTCAGCTATTGCCTTCGCCTAGGCGGTACCAGAGGAGAAAGATACGAGCTCGCCGTCGCCGTCCCGCACCTACATTCAAGCCAGGTGTGTCCTTCTCGGATTCCGTGTTCATGGTGTCTTCTATTATCGGAACATGGTAATAAAGAGCTTCTGGGGATATACCCTCATCAGGAAAAGAGCTGAGTGGGGATCGGAAGCTTCCCTTTTCTTGCGTGCTTTTGGCGCCTAAACTTCACCGTTGCTACTAACTTGAAAGGCGACACGATTCCTGGCTTGGGAGTGATCGGATGTCAGCTTGTCAAGAAAGCCGACTCGCGATCCGGAAACCCGTTCGAGGACGACCCCACTACAGGCATTGCTGAGGTCTTGTATCATAGCAATGCGAAGGAGATAGAGCTAGCAAAACCATGTTATATTTACAACGGGGACGACATCTGCATCTCTGCCTCGATAACCAAAAGGGAGTTTCTACGCCGATCTACATATACTCTCTATCTGGACATGAGCTGGTCTGCCTAGCCGGACGCGATCAGGCTGTCTTGGGTTTGCGCGACACATCAGCTGAGACTGGGCTTATGTGGGTGTACATTGCTTTCAACATTGTAGGCTCTGCCGCCATTTACAGGCTTCTTCGAGTGCCCAAGGAGGGCAAGAAAGGGTGAAATCCAGTGCGTATGAAATGGCGGTATATCGATAATCAACCACTTGGCAGCATGAATTCTTGAAGCAGTTATTTTATTTTATCAGCGAGCCCTTGGTCTGGTGTAAGGTTTACACGCGGATTGCCGCAAAGCATGCGACCTCTCAGGGTGGAAGTGGAGGTATGAGTACCGTCACTAGAACCTCTGGATTCGAATGACATGGAGTTGGGCCCTCCCGACATTAAAGGGCTGGAAGCGATACGCCCTCCGACACCCCCGCCGCCGGTGATGAAGGCAACAAAGATAATGACGACATTGACTATGAGAGTGAGAGCAGTGACCTTCTATCTCTCTGAGAGATCTTCAGGCAGCGCAACGCACAATTTGGGACCAGTTATACGACGTCCCCAAATTGAAGGCCCCTACATGCACACTAACTTGGTCTTCCAGTGGAAGGCCCAGGTTGCCTTGAAAGCGTGCCTGGGTGTACAGTATGTATGGAGGCACGTGGTATTCTAAATATAGGTTGAGGCACGTGAGTAGAGGAATCTAAGTTGCGACACGTGACGTTCATTTGATCTTTGCAGAGACTTGTCGAGAACGCGGGCTTCGGCCCCTTCAACGGGAGCGCAAACGACACAAAACCTGAACATGACCCTGTCTCCACTGACCTCAAAATTGCACCGTAACGTCGCACAGTGTTTAGTCTTATGAGTGCTAATGTCTCAAGTAAAGAAGCTCTTGACCAGGCAGGTGTCCTGGCAGGATGGCTCATGGAGGACGAGTCATACCGTGGCAGTGCTGAAATCGCACAATGGAGTCACCCAGACCGAACGCAGCGAGTCAAACCTGTGATCAACGCGATGAATATAGCGATACCCTCTAATTGTCCATTATATGCGTGCAGTCTCTAATTGCTATCTCAAGGCCACAGGCAAAGCCGCCTTCCTCCTCCGTTGTCGCGGTCCCTGCAACACATTCCTCGAAATCCCTCGGTATGATCATGTCTCGATTGAAGAATGAGTCGAGAATCTCTTCATGGGAGACAGAATTCACTATGGCCGTAGGGCAGGCCGGCTTGCAATTATGACTTGGGTATATGCACGAGCGGGCAGCAACTATGGATCACAAAGAAGGGAGGGTCTGCGTGGAGCCATGGACAACAATACGTTGTCCTGTCATTAGGGCAGACTGATTCAGTCAGACTCAGGGAGGGTGGAGCGTTCATGATCGAGATTTCGGGGTTGATGGCCTTGAACGGACGAAGTGACCCTGCAACACGAGGCTGCATACTGGAATAGGAAATGGCGGAATTGCCGGCCAAGTTGTGCAAGAGCAGGTAGAATCCAGCTCAGGAGACGTGAATTCCCTCAAGCATTGTGAAACATGTTCCAAAATCAATGGCATATCTGAGTATTCTTGTGCAGTTGTTCAATTCCGTGCTTCCTGCTGTCTGTCAGCGCCCAGCGCCTGATCCTCATATTGTATGCCTCAACACAGTGCCAATATGTTTTTGTGTACGTTGTGAAAGCTGTGGTTGTCGCCGAGCACAGCATGCCATCATCTTCCCCTTCCACGACCCATTAAACAATGATTTTAGAACAAGCCCATGCTTGATAGCCCAACAGCAACCACGGGAATCCAGCAAGTGATAGCGAAATATTCCGCAAGATTGGCGTTACCAGATGCGGTATTCGTCGATGGCGTAGCGCCGGTTGCAATGCTAGATGTGGCCGAGCTCATCATGGAACCAGTCACGGTATCCATCGTCATTGAAGGGTCCATGGTCGAGGCCATCGTCATCGAGGGGTCCACGGTCAAGGCCATCGTTATTGAAGGGTCCACTGCGCCGGAGGACATGGACATTTGACCAAAGCCACTGCTGGCAAAGAGAATGGAGGTAATGATGGAACGGGCCAACATTCTAGTGACGATCAAAAGAGTGGATGAACTTGTTTTCTTTAGGAATGACGGTGGAGTGACGAGTGAGGATGCGCAAATGAGGATGAGTAGGATATGAATACTGGAATTCAAATCATATGTTGCTCAAGAGTGCGAACAGGACCTTTAATAGTTGTCACTCGAGCCGCAGAGTCTCCTCAAACTTGTACCTGTGGCCAATCAGAGAAGCCTTGAAAGGAGTAGACTTGCTTCTTATCACTCATTGTCTCATTCGCGTCGTAGGCACGCACTAGTAACCTCCCAACAACCAGTCAACTACATGGCTTTGTCCAAAGGACGGCTGAACGCCCAAGAGAGAAGAGAAGAAAGGGGGCTTGGCGCTGTCCTATCATGAAGCTGCGAGATTTGTGCGCCTTTTAGCGTTGACTTCATGATTCTTGGCTGGTCGATCTTTCTACGGCCAAAACGACTACTCCGCTGTCGCGCACAGCCAATGAAATGGAACTCTGAGTCTGCAATGCCTCGTCCCCAATCTTCGATCGAAGTTGAAGCCCAGGTTGCAATGCGCCATGTCTGATATTCCACAAAGTGTTGTTTAAGGTGCCTTGCTACAGCTATCCGAGAGATCTCCAGCTAGATTACGAATCGAGACTGCATGCTCCTCAAAGTGGACTGCGTCGGTACCGCTGAACTCTATCCTAGAACTTCTCTCATTTCCCGAAATTGTCCCCTTATCGTTCGACCTTGCAAGTCAACGAAAGCTTCCTGAAAGCCAGTTATGATCAAGCTCTGGTGCGACAAATTGGGCCAATACACCGAATCACGAATTGTGGGCGCCAACAACCTGGAAAGGCATGGGTTGTTAGTCAAAGCTCGTGATTCGAAGGGGGGTTTCCTCAATCCATCTTTTCCACCTCAACTCAAAGACAAGCAAACGCAAAGTGCTTGGGCACTTTGGTATCCCTCCTCACGTGCACCATTACCACTGATCATTATTCCACCACATAAGACGGGATCGCTCTGTAGAATTCAAAAGAGCAGAAGATTGCCTTGCGATTCTCTCCCGTCAACACCAAAATGACGTACCTTGCCCACAACCTTGTATCGGTTGGTGAAGAAAGTATACCACTCGTTAAGGACAGTCTTGTATTGGTCTTCGAGGTCATGCCATTCGGGAACACAGTCTTCAGGGCTGAGGCTGGATGTTGCCAGGGCACGGGAAGGATCCTTGCCCGCGTAGACTAGAAAGCAAACTACATCAATTCTCTGACAGAAAGACGCTGGATGTGTTCTCCACCACTGCGCAGCGCAATGTTGGAAGGGACGCTTGGGAGGCCGCCATGAGAGATATTGTCTAGAAGGTGGCCTTTTCTCTCGCCAGGACTGTAGAGGAAGTCAGTTGCATACCGTGGTAAGGTCCATTGGGTCCGTAGGCTGGGTTTCGAGAAACATCGAACACGATCCCTTTAATCGCTACGAGCGTTGGCTTGAATGGATGGGTTCCTGGCTCGGACAAACGTTAGCATCTAGACCTGTGTCTGCCTGCAACTGTTCTAGAGTCTTGGTTGTTTCTATCGTACCATCACAATTACCCAGGTCCTCGTAAGTGATATGATCGTCTTTAGGATCATCAAGCTGCGATGGCGTCCTCAGTGAAGAACTGCTCAGTTCTCGATAGTGGTGGCGTGGTTTGGTAGGATCAGGCAATGACATTGAGACAGGTCTCTTTGGATGATCAGGTCCTGCTTGAGGAGGAAAGTTTTCGGTCAAGGAGGGCGGATACAGGAAGAGGAGGTTGGAGATGTAGAAGATCCAAAACACTCTAGCGATTTGTCTGCTTATACATATGCACGATCAGCCTGCTTCGCCTCTTCACGCACAAATGTCGCAGCCGCTGTGCAATCGTATTCGAGGCTTGGGGGCTTGGCTATGCTCAAGCGCATTGCGGCGACAGATGATCGGCCGCGGCCACCCAGTCCTCCATGCCTCCGACCGTGTTCTCTATCAGATCAACCGTCTGCTATCATTTGGATTGCCGTGTATTCTGGTCACATGGAGCACACAAATACCGGAACTATGGGATAGACACAGGCAGGCGAAGTGACCTTCTGACAGGGTCGAAAGTATCAAGTCATTCGTGGCTCAAATTATTAAGGAGAGGTTGAACAAAGGCATTCATTCTAGACTTCAATTTAAAATTAAAGGTCATCGGACTGTTTCCTCAACACCAAAAAGTGCTTTACAGTAAGTGCTCTATCTCTATAGTCGCCTGCATTACTATTTATCCAGCGGACGTACGATCCCCTTCGAATAGAACTTTATTGGGCGCTTCGCCGACAGATCTCTTTGAATCCTCCGTAAAGCTTCTGGATCGAATGCAATGGAGATGCGTTCATGCTGAATGATTGATGCCATCCGCCTGGTCCCTTTACAATAGAACGAAGAGCAACAGCAGCGAGAATAGAAAGCTAAGATATTGGCGAGGACAATTACCAGATAGGGTGCTGGCTGCAGAAGTCCCTTCCGCCTGCGAATTCTTCGTTGCTGGATTGTTGAACGCATTCTGGATAGATCCTACCATATCCATCATTCGTTCCTCGTTCTCAACAAGCACCACAGCCATGCCGCTCTGTTGATCAATTCAGGAGAGTGTCTACCGGTCGGTGAAATAAGACTTACCACAAGATGCCATTGCACATGGCAATGAAACAACCATGCCCCCGGATTGTCGGTGATGTACCTAAGAACGTTAGTAAATTTAGTGATCCGCCGAACAGCCTCTTTGCACACCTGATAACTGCCCAGCCCGAAGGCGGCAAATCGATGGTATCGCGATATGGCGGATTCTGGAGATTGATCATCGACGAGGGTGCATCAGTAACAGATTCGAACGGAAAGTCGCCTTCGCCGGCCCCGAGGAACCAGAATTTGTGGCCGTGTAGGTGCATCGGATGGCCCATCTGCAAATGATATCTCGTGAGCCAGAACTTGCTATGACGTTGACTCAAACGGATTGGCGAACTTACCGTGTCCATCGAATCATTCGCGACCTTCATAATAATATCAACGGTAGCGTTGGCAGGGGTAAAAAGTGTAGTGGCTGCATTCCAGCCGTCAGAGACGCTCCCATAGATAATAGGCCGAGCAGGCTCTGCGAATGGTTCCCTGTTAGCCACCCAAGTCACGATGCCTGTTTGGTTGATTGCGAAATGTCGAGTAACGGTGGCCGCCCCTGATGGCGCGGTGTTGCCCGTGAATGGAGCAAGTGTCTGGTCGTCAAGCTCGACAGTCCCTGATGTGGCGGATCCGTTGACGAGCATCCACGGCGAGACCAGGTCACTCATCATAGTCATGTTAGTATTGTTGGTCATATTCTGGAGGAATTAGTCATAATATCACGTTGCCCGGTGTCATCGACTCGCCTGGTATGACAGTATCGCTTGCCCTTCGATGACTTGCTGCATGTCACCATAGGGATAAGCTGCAAATCTAAAAGAATAGTCTCCGGGATTTTGATCAAGCCGTATCATGACGGAATACCGCTGGCCAATAGAGATGTGCAGAACCTGCCCGAAGGTTAACATGAATCATTGTTAAGAGTTGCTGCGGACAGACCTGAACTTCTTGAGGAGTCACATAGAGTCCATCCGCTTCATACACGAACATGGAATGACCGTCCAACGAGACGCTGAGTCTGCTGACAGCTCCAGCATTGACGAGATGTAGAGCGGTCCAGCCACGAGATGCGTCCGCGGTGAAGGTGAAGAAATCCGATGTAGTATTCGTGCAAGTTTCGAGTGGAAGTGAACTCGCATTGAAGCCTGGCCTAAACATCATGGGTGGGCTGCAACCGCGTGGGCCCAAAGCCATTTGCGGCATGTCTGCCATGGTACTCATGGTTCGGTCCTCTGTGCCCACCGACGCCGTAGATGATCCCATTATCGCCATAGAAGTCATTGTCGAAGAAATGGCACTCATATCAGACATGGCAGTGCCCGTTGACGGGCTTGCAGTGTTATCTGACCTTTTCCGCATGCTCATGGACATAGCTTCCGTTGTCATCGCAGGCATCGATGCTGTATCCATCGACATTGAAGCCATGTTCATTCCACTGATGGTTGACGACTCCATTGCCATCGGCATAGTGTCAGG
>NW_015622876.1:0-15045 GCF_000835515.1 Exophiala oligosperma
CTAACCCTAACCCTAACCCTAACCCTAACCCTAACCCTAACCCTAACCCTAACCCTAACCCTAACCCTAACCCTAACCCTAACCCTAACCCTAACCCTAATTTATGAATATACCTAGACTTTAGTGTCTATTAAGAGTTTAATAAAGTTAATAGTGTAATTATTATAGAGTTAGTTACTAATAATATTAATATATATAGTCTAAGCATAAAATAATATTAAGAGTGAAATGCCATTAGTATATATATTTTTATTCACATTATTATCTTTATCTCTAGTAATATTAATATTACCTTTAAACTTAAGATTACTAAAGTACTTAATAGTAATAATTACTATAATTTAATACTATTTCTAAATGGTGAGAGCCTATTTAATACTTCTCTTACTTTAGTGAGATAGTATAGTAAATATATAATCTTTAGACTATATCTTAATCCCTTAGTTAAATAGATAGTTACTTATAACTTTAGGAATATTACACTTCTTTAATAGTGATATATAGAATAGTTAGATAAGAGTAAGATACTAAATAAGTAACTAAGTAAACTTAGAAAAAATAAACTAAATAGAGAAATAAGATATATATATATATATTTAGGATTTATAGTATATTAAGATATTATAAATAGGCCTAATCTATAGGCTATAGATAAAGTTATAATAATAGCTATTAACCTTATAAGAAAGAAATACTGAGAAAAGCTTAGGATAACTAAAGTTAGAAGTTATCACGTGACTAAAGACGATTAGCTACACTTAGTTATACTTAGTAGTGATTAGGCTAAGTAACACTAAACAATACTAAGCACCACTAAGTATAAAGATATATATATAAATAATAGTCATTATATAGCTTTATTACGTAGTTAACTTTATTCATAATTATATCTATATATTTTAATTATAATTACTTCGCTTTTATACTCGCTTAAGTATTACGCTCTTAGTGACTTCGCCTCTTATACTTTTTACCTATTAAGACTATATATCTTATAATACCCTATATAAAGCGAAATATAATATAAGATAAATAAAAGAAATTTAAATAATAGTTAAAAATTATAAAGCGCTAAACCTAAGTTTCACTAATAAATTTCTAAGAACTTAACTCACTATATTAGTTAACTAAAGCCTTTATATAACTCTACTAAGAGAGCCTTCTTAAATTCCTTATTCACTAGTTTATACTCTTTAGTGAACTTTAACTAAATTAGTTATATAGTAATCTTATTATACTTATATTACTTAATATAAAAGATAATATTTAAGTGATTTTAATCTTATATAATATACTTTATTAGCTATATCTTATAGCCTTTAAAGTGAATAGTATTCTAAACTTCCTTAATAAAACTATATTTAAATTAGTTATTAGACTAGTTATTTTATAATTTAATAATATAAAATATAAGAATATTAAATAAGCTAAAGTATAGCTTATTATAGAAGATTTATTTAGTCTTCTATAATATTATAATAATTTCTTTAACTAAATCTTAAATACTATATTATATATTATTATATATAAGATTTTAATTACGCTTATCCTAAATAATTAATACTTTAAAGATTATAGCGCCTTTAACCTTTATTATATATAATTATTAATTATCTATAACACTAATAAAATCATAAGAATTATTAGTGATTTATATTTTATATAGTTACTTAAGTAACTACTTAATATCTTAAAGCTCTTAATATTCTTTAATATTATAAATATCTTAAAGTAAAATTAATTAATAGTAATAAATTAACTTACTTAGTAATTTAGTAACTTATATCTTAGGCTAAAATATAATAGTCTTTATTTTATCTTAACCTTAAATAATAATTATTTATATATAAATAAATAACATAATAGCACTATTATATATATATATAATTTAATACTAAATTAATATAATATAGAAATTAAAGATATAGTGATTTAGTATAAGTTTAAACTTAGTAATTCTCTTAGTTTTCTCTTTCTCTATTAAGTAATAATTTTTCTCTTTTAACTCTATATTATTCTCTATATCTAAAGAAAAATAATATATTAATAATTCCTTATTAACTTTTAACATAAGAAGTAACACTTCTAATTAATCCTTTATAATAATAAACTTTTACACGTTAAAATAACCTTTCTAAACGCGAATATAATAATATAATAATGCTTAAAAAATCGCTATATATTTTTAAAATAATCTGTGTCGCGGTGCGAGGGACTCGCTCTGGCGCGGATGCGGTTTGGCGCCGCTTTGACACCCTCGATCGGGTTTGGCGCCCGCGAAGTCCGTCTCGTTCGGGGAAGGCGTGGCCGGTTGCGGTTTAGTGCTGACCGGTCGGGTCTCTCGCCGCTTTGCCTCCGACCCCCGTCGACCCTCCCGCTATAAAAGAACGTCGTCCCTCGCCGTTTTGTCGAGCCTTCTTCTCTTCGACTCTCGGGCCCTCTCGTCCTCACCCTCCATCGCCCGGAAGAGGAAAGCGTCAGCCGACAGCGACCAGGGTCTTACCATGCTCGTACCGCACTACGGTGGTCGCCGAGACAGACCCTGAACCACTTCGCCACGTAGTGGCCCCCAACGATCGAATCGCCCTTGTCCTTCACAGCGAGAAAGTTAGGCACGTCTGCCGGTCGCATCCATGTCTGCGTTGGATCTCACTGGCTCTACTCTGGCTGCAAAGCCCCTCGGTTAAAGATGTCTACATGCACGAGCGTCGCCTTACGTCTCTCCACCGTTCAGCCGGTCAAGGGTTCTTGACGTGTAGACGAGACGTCTTGTACGAGGACTCGTGATAGCGCTAATCGGGGCTCTCTGCAATCGGAACGAGCTGAAGCGACCTCCTCGGTTCTCGAGGTCTTCGTGAATCCAATTGGAAAGGGGGTTGTCCCGGGTTTCGAGAGCGTCAAGATGAAACTTGTTTTGCGCGATCAACGATTTCAACAAGGACAATTCTTTCTTGGAGCCGACAAAGCGCTGCTCGGTCCTACGCACAGTGCTGGCCTGTTCACGGAAGGCCGCGAAGAGATCATGCGTTCCAATGAGGGCTACTGACCCTCCCACCAACGCTCCATCCGCGGCTGCCCTCTCCTGTCCTATGTCTCCAGAAATTTTACTTTCGAAGTCTCAGTGGGGGTTGCATTGTATCCTGGCACTAATTGAATCAGTGGCTGAGAGTCATGGACTTGCCTGCGAGCGTGATGGTGTGTTGCCTATTGGGACGTCCGTAACCCTCGTCTTCCTTCGCCACGACCTGCCCCCTTCCGCAAACGGGCCATATCACCCGACCGGGCCAGGATCTATTAGGGCCGTCGCGGCCCCTCCGAATACTCTCCACTTGACCTCACTGAGACCTGAGGACTTCAGAGTTCGGAAGCATCAGCCTGCTTCCATGGACGGTCTGTCGCTCGATTGGCCTCTACTTCTGTCTCGCCCCGCCCTGGACGAGGTCATGGTCTCAGGGGTTGAGGGAATGATTTCGTCGCTCCATCTTCCAGCTGGCCAGGGTTACGCGGTTTCTACAGACACAGGCAGACAGGAGCTACTCCCAATTAGACGGGCTGAAAGAAGCTATTGTGGATCACCATCACTCCATACTCGACGCATGTGTCTACAACTCTCACAATCTAATGTCAAGGGCGCGACCCAAAGCACGCCGAGCACATTCGGGCTTTCTGTACGGTCTCCGGTTTCAGCAACTTCAGCTTCAGCCTATATGTAGGAGGCCAAGTTACGGAAGCCGCAGAGTTAAATAAACCGAGGGAACAGCAAAGCCAACCACGACAGTGACAACGACAGTGATCTATTGGACGCGTGATCGCGACTTCCGTGCCGGTGGTTGTCAGGCTGCAACGAGGGCCAGATGACCATTTTCCTTTTCGACCTCGCCATTCGTCAAGTTTTACCCACAAATCTCTGGCTACGACAACCCTGGCCATGTTTCGATCTACATGACCTTCGCCTGTTTAGGAAATATCAACGAAACCGCGCTCGGCCAGACTCATGATCATGTCAATCATTCGAGGATCCGAAGATGCCCACAGGTGTCGGGTTGTACAGCCTCTCGGCGTGACCGTCTCGCTCTATGGTGAGTTACGTCCTTGCATGCTGGGATCCCGATACTTTTCTGTCACCGCAGTTTGCCTGTGTGACAGATCGCCTCGGCGGTGGGTGATCGGTTGATTCAAGAGAGTGTGGCCGCGTACTATCTAGCCGAAGCGTTCGGGGCAATTTGCAGCCGTCGGACCCGTGAACACGCCGTCAAGGTACGCGTACACCGCCCAGGAAAATCTGATGGAGGCGATGTCACGATTTGTGACTCCTTCAGGGATGATCCTGCAAGAGCATTACGACAGGGGTGAGATTTCAGTTCTCCTACTTGGCCGTCCGGAAAGGGTACCATCCTTCCCAGAGTAGTCGTGGGATTTGGAATCTCTTCCTCAGTCCGCATGGGAGCAATACAGCCCCTTACACTGTCCAATACTCCTGATTCCTAATCAGTCCTCGTGCCTATATCACGCAAGCCATCCCAATTTCTCCTGCGACGACCTTATCAACTTTGGCAGTCTTCCATCCGTTCAGGACAATATCTCTGTGCACCATACTCTGCGTGCGTTTTCAACATGGACAGCATCATCTTCGAGGACCCTTCCAAACCTCGGATACGCTCTAAGCAGCACGCTCGTGCAGTGCCAGCCAGCTTTGTTACCTCCTTGGGCCAAGAATGCATTCAAGAAGTCGAGCCACAGGCTGTGACACCAGTTCCAAACACTGGGCTGCACGAACACTCTCACACATGCGACGAAGGCCGTTCTGGTAAGCTCGAACGATTTTTAGGCCACTCTGATCTTACCGACAGTGAAAGCGCTGACAGATCACTCTAGAGCCGCGAAGCTTACTAGATCAGGCCTCGAAGGCTCCACTCTACCATCTATGCCGCAGCCCTCTGCACGACGTCAATACTGATGACGGGCGGATTTTGGAAGATATTTCCCTCCACGACGACTTCTCCCTCGCCCAGATTGATGAAAACGGCCTGGGTGAAAGTCTCGACGGCGATTTGGAAAGTCTCTTTTCCGGTGTTCCGCCAGATTTGGATTTTTTCAAAACGACTGGGTCGGATGAACATTCTGATGGTCAAGCCCAGAGCTTCCCTTCACGGAGCGCTAAGACCTGCAACGTTAGCATTTCGTCACCAAGCGGCGTCAATTTGGTCCGCTCCGAAACTCCTGGCCTGCGGACGTACTCTGACGCCATTGACCTCACGGTAGAGTCAAACTGCCCTCAGCCGAAGCCGACAGCGGCATCGTCTCCGCAGCAATGCTTCCCGCCATCCTCGCGTCACAAATCCCGGATCGCGGTGGAGATTCCGACTCGTCATCCCTCATCGGCCACACAACGGAATCTTCCCCCCGCTCAGTCTGCAGACGTTATGGCAACACCGAAGGGAACCAGACGACGGACGGTATCTCCGCCACCTGACGAGCGCGTTAAACGTGGCCGAAAACGACGACATAGGAGTGAAGCTGATTTTGACTCCTCGGTTTCTCGTCGAATGCGTGTGGACGTGGTCACCAACAAAACGCCGACCCTCGTTCATCGAACGCTTGATGAAGACTCTGCCTCGAGTTCCCGCGGAAGGGAAGTTCAGCTTCACAAGTCAGGCTTTGAGCTCGGAGCTTCTACTGGAGCGGGGGTCCATAACTCCGCCCACGGTTCAGACAGTGAGCAGACTCTCGTTGATCGTGACGCGGATTCAGACTACGAGGGTATGACTGGACCTGATTTTACCTTAATCGAGCCCTCCCCAAGTCCAGCCACGCGGTTAAAAATCGACAAGCCCATGGATAGCCACGGCGAGCAGAAGCAGGAGCAGCACCATGATGGGTTGAGAATTATGAGCGTCCAACCTGTGACAGCTACTGATGCTGCCTTTATGACCGCCGTTATCGACAGTCCGGCGGACCTACAGGACTTCTTCCACTCACCTGCGGCTTGGGCCGTCGAATGCGGTGTCCACCCAGACAACCTGGCCAATATCGTTTTCAAGCCACTGACTGACGGTTGCTGGCTCCTCACAGCCACGATATCCCGACCTGCTAGCAATATGGATGATCCGAGACGAGACCGGGCTAGGAGGAGACAGAGATGGTCACCCGATCAAGACATAAGCAGCGACTTTTGCCTAAGCGAATATCAAACGCTGTCCCGGCCGACGAAGCGCGGCCATTGGACGGTAGATGAGGATAACAACTTGACGGAGTGGCGGCGCCTGGGAAAATCGTGGTCGTGGATCTTTGATCAATTTCCCGAACGCTCCGAAGCTGCGGTGCGATCGCGTTGGTTCGTGGTTCTAGCACCACCAGCAAAATCCAGCTAAAAATCCAGGCCCAAGACTCGTAGACAGGTTCTTCACGGAAGAGTATGTATGTTCACCAGACTCTGCGAATGGTCATGCATTTCCACCCGTAAAAAAACATCGCCATGGATCGTAATTTGTATAATTCCCCTTGTAGTGGTCCCTAACCGTATCTCGAAGAAATAAATGCGACGTGTTGCACAACGTCTCAGCCCTCGGGGCTAAGCCCCAAAGAGTTAAGCGGGAGCACGCTTGGCACTCTTGCGACAGCGACAGACATTCTTGAAATTCAGGTCACGTCTTTGACAAACAACGTCAGAGTCACGACCTCTCGACTCGTGGATCAAAGGTCGTGGAGATGTCGATCAAGAACTTGGGGTAAGTTGGGTGATCTTCTGGCTTCGGTACTGATCAGTCACGATTCAAGATTCCGTACTGTTGCTACTGATGGTGCATCTAGTCGTGCGCACAGGTTTGGTTGTAAAATGACCTCCGCTGCGATTCCAATTTCGCATCTAGCCATCCGACTCAATTCGATTACCCCTCCTTTATGATGGCTCAAAAGACCTCTCAACGCTCCTCCCACCTCTTGCCCTCCTGTCTGTGTCACACAGTCACAACACAGCACCCGACGTCAACGGCATCCAGCTGCTCGGACTCCTGAGGACGACCGTTCGTACACCCTAATATGGAAGAAGATGACGACCTTGTACAATTGGCGGAGGATGACTTGTGAATGGACGCCATCAAATTTGATCCATTCGACCTCATCGAACTCGCCCCGACAGCGGACTTCACGTGGGAACTTTATGAAGTCACGATTGTACTTTAACCCGATCTCCAATACTACCCTCGAGCTCTTCGGCCAAGAAAGCATGTCGCCGGCTGGCGAAGGTCAGTGAAGCTGCGATCACAATGGGAGACTTGCTCAACTAACAAGGTGACAGCCCTACCCAGAAAGAAATCGACGATGGTATCGTGGATACTCGGGTGCATGGAAGAATGGGAGAGGAAGAAAATTGTTCCCAGATCTCAAGGCATACTCTCCTTCCAATAATCCGCGGCACAACCTTGAACATTCTAGGGACAATGCCTCATCAATCAAGGCGGCCGCGGGCCCATCACCAGCACATGACTTTCATCACCCCACGGATTCTTGTGACACGGCGAACCTGTATTCAGGAATGAGCCACAAGTCCTCTGACAATGGAGTACTAGAGCTTTATATCGATAGTCAACAAGGTAGGCGCAGCGAATCCGCCCAACGCCCTATCCTCCTGGTACCGCGCCGCCGTAGGTGGCATCCCCGCGTGGCAGCTCGCCCTAACCAGCCAACTTCACTTGCACGGTTCAGGCCGAGAATTATCCCTAGAGAGGAATCCATGACCAATCGTATCTATCGTGATGAGACGGGATTCTTCAACCAAGTTCTGCACCCATTCGAGTATCCAAGTGCTAAGATCAACAATGCGCGGGTCAAACTGGCAGACGTCTTTGTAAGTACGGTGCCAGCAGCGACAGGAACCCCAGCCGCTGTCTACGCATCATGGACCGCCAAAGGTTTTAGCTTCCACGTGCTTAGACGAGGTCCCAGCGGCAATAAGGTGGCACTGCTGAGAACCGCCTCAGGCCGGCGAGAGCGTGCGGTCTCGTTCGAGGAGATACACCTGGAGGGTGGGTGGAGTGGTGCTACCGAAGACTGGATTCGCTTTCGAACCTGGGAATTGCAACCGCGAGCGACAGAAATTGTTATAGATTAAGTAACTCCATTATTACCGCCTTGAATGCACTACATGAATGTTATTTCCTTGAAGGTTCACTCTATATTCTTAACCATCATCGCCTTCTCATCATAACATTTCCCTTCGAAGTCACGTTCTGCGTCAACAAAGGGGATCCTCATTCGGTGCGAGGGTCATGATCCTGTACAGTCTGAGGACCGAATACTATACCCTCAACAAGGATGAATTGGATCATTTGTGAGACTCTTATTCAAGGATTCGAGCTAACCTTGCGCCGAACTAACAATCATTCCATTTCGATCCTGTACTCGCACGGACGTAGGGTCCATAGGTTTGTTTATCACTAGGCTTTGTGTAGCTTCTTAACCCGCATCACATTCTGGTGGTATTCCTGCTCTTTCAAGTCGTTTCTCTGTCGCAGGCTACGCCGGCGACGCGGGTCTTTGTTTGCTTGTAGGGATCCCAGAAGCCAAGCTTCATCACTGATTTTGCTTTTCGGGGTCCAGCAAGTTTTCCATTTGATCTGATAGAGCGTTACACCAGCCTGTTCCTTTTTCCCGATGACAGCATACACATGAGAGAGAAGGGCGCCTCCGCACTCTGCTTGACACTTCCGTGCACGCGGGTCGAAGGCCGACATCCTATCTTGAAGATCGAACAGAGTCATACTGTGGAGGTTCTCCAACTTGATCTCGGCGTCAAGCTCCTTAGCCTGTGACCTAGTCACGGCGTTAGCCGGGATAAAATCCTTTGGGCGCATCCACCGATCCTTGGTATCCAATAGATACTCGTACTCTCCATGGTTGTAACAGTGTCTCCGGTCGTAGGCTGAGTCATGGTCCCAGAGTCCATCGAAGGGAAGTCCCACGGCCTCAGAGTCGAGAGAAGGCAAGTCCCCTGGGCTCCGCGCTCTGGTATCAGGATCTGCCACATTATGGACGGTGGCGACGATGCTAGAATCTGCTGCTGAGCTGTCCGAGGTAAAAGAGCTGTCTGAGACGACAGAGCCATTTGGGCTGTCTAAGTTGTCTGCATGTTGAGGCGACTCTGTGGTGTCACATTCTGCCATGATTTCTTCAAAAGCGTCCGCCAACAGTTGAGACGGTTCATGTCTTCCCCTTTTGGACAAACGCTTCGAAGTCGACAACAGGAGAGGTGACGTGATTCGGTCGGAGTTGGATCGTGGAACGAGAGGTCGAATTGTCTTGCCGGAGCGAAGAAGTCGTGCGCCTCGAACTTCTTGAAGTCGGGTTTGAGGCATAGTTGAGAGAATCGATTGCAGAGCGCTTAGTATCTTTCAAGGAGTGAGATCCAGGGGGTGAAAAAGAAGACAAGACGTGGAAGGGCACATTGAGAGTCAGCGACCGTACTTATACCCATCGGCGAGGGATTTTGCCAAGTGCACAGCCTCTGTCCTCGCTTTCGTTAACGACAAGGTCAAACAGGATGGCAGAGCGGCAGGGCGAATCAGGTTGATGAGTAGGGGGCCATGATGCCACTTGCTTGTCCATAGTTGCTTCAGGCTGCCTTCCGTCGCTGGCAAGCGGACCTTATTTGACAGAGCTCTGCAGGAAGGTTACAATTCGTAGACAGGAGCTTCACGTAAACGCTCTTATTGATCCGGATATTGTCCAGGTGGTTGGCTTGACGAGCGTCGCTGCTTTTGAAAGAAGCGAAATACCCCAAAACTTGTTCCGCCGCGATTGGGACCATCTAGAGAGCAGTAAACAATTCGGCGTCAGGGTATCTGCGTTGGCCGCATTGGTACCGTGCCTTGGGCTTTCGGCGGCCTCTTGCGACCCTTCTTGCATCAAGAATATTCCAGCGAGGTCCAAGCATCCCTCAGACAAATCCAGCTAACACCGCCAACAACTAAGAGCGTTAGACGATAGCTCATTCTTACCGCGCCGTGTATTCTGTATTATCCATCTCCTCGCATAGAGTCATAATAGAAATTCTCAAGGATCATCTGCACACTGACAGGCCATCGACATTGGAGCTGAAACGGTGATTCGACTTGACGAAGTGGGGGTGGTGCAAAGATCGAGCGTCTCAGCGGTCGTTTAGGAGATGAGGCCTGCGGCATCTAAAGCATTGGGGTGCGTAATGACGTCTGGGTCCCTCTGTGCTTCAGCCAGTATCGACATCATTTTTGAGGCAAGGCCTTTGTCTTCCTCTTTTCTCCGCCTCCCATTTGGAAACACCACCCTCCGGAGCCTATTTATCCATGGCCAAAGCGGGCTGTAGTACGGTGTGAGGTACTGTGTTAATGTTTCCAGGAAATCTTCCTCATCTGCAACTAGCCACTGAATGCAATCTACTGTGATATCGCTTACCTTTTACCCAACCTTCTAACGCGGCCAGCATTATGGCGCAAGAACTTGCCTGGTAAATAGGTTTTCCGTAGTCAGACACAATAACTCTTCGGTGGACACGGTTCAAGAGGGTGAGACTGATTGTCTTTTTGGTCGGGGAGGTGGAACATGTTCGCTTCCCCGGAGGAATTGGGGCATTAATAGAACTGGATGATCTCTTGCGCCCGATGCTGCTTGGAACTTTGAAACTTCGGCCTCTTCCCGTGCTCTCAAGCGAGACTGGGGTGCTCGGCGGTAATATCGAGCTCTCGGTTTTCCGACTCTGGCTGAGAAAGTTCGCAGCTTTGGAGATATCCAGCACCTTGCGAATATTGGTCTGGACATCGTCGTCGATGCCTCCCACCCTGAACTGTTTCATAGTGATAGTACCTGGCCACATTCTCCACTTCTTTCTCTGTTGCCTCTCGCAGTAATTCCCCTTCTTGGTCGCGCTCGGGGTATTGCCACGAATCTTTGATGACGAGAGGAGCCTTAGACTCATCGCCTTCTCGATAAGCTTTCCAGCAAGTTGTTGCTCGGCCCACCACAGAGGTCCCACGCCTCATTAAGGTGTCCAGTACAAGTCGTTCATTTTGGTCATCGCGGGTAATCTTCATGTACCTAACACCATTCGATTCCACAATAGTGGGATCAAATCCGAGCTGCTCTTTATCCATCCAGAGAAGCCCCAAGACCACTGAGACAAACCGTGCGCCGTCTTTATTGACATTAAATGGCTCCGAAGCAATGCCGCTAACACGATCAAACTCTCATAACCTCATGATTGAGCCGCAGAGAGTGAATCCTAGTACGAAGCGGCGGCTATCCTGAGCGGTCAGCACCTCTCGAACATATCTCGCTAGGTCGAGCCATGTCTTGGTGGCCATATCAAATGTCGGATTACTTTTTAGCTCTCCGGGCACAAGAACCTGCGACCAATGGTATACAGCGTCTTCGTCGGCATTGAGGTCATCCACAAAGCCAACGTCTGGCTTCCTACCAGCTCTCGAGCCTTCCAGGGCTTTATTTGGTCGTATTAAGGGACCTCGTGTTGACTTTGGAGCTGAAACGAGGTTTTTGGCGAAGTTCTGGAACAGGTAAACTCGCTGAGCAAACCATTTCAGCACAACCTTCTCTTGAGCGTCTTTTGGCCAATCTGTCCAGCCTGCGTCCTCTCGATACAAGGGAACATCGCCCTCCTGACATTTGTTAAACACAGCTGCAGCATTCTCTTCCAAGCCGGGGATCTTCCCATAAAACGTTTCGTAGAAACCGGGTATGCCAATATATAGAGGCCCCATCTCGTCTTTTAGCAAGTCATCCATATATTGTCTTTGCTCGGATGAATTGACAATGCTGCTTGTGCTGTGCGTATAAGGAGTTTGAAGTACATGCGCCTGCGGACGAGGTGGTGGGGTAGACTCAGTGAGAGTGGCGTAGGCCTTCGCAAGTAGGATTTCGTCCGGGGCTTCGTTAATGACATCTCGCAGGAGAGGGATGACAGAATTGGCGTCAAATTGTTCAGAATCGATCTGTGCGTAGAATCTGGAAAGATCGCCGGAAAAGGACCCTCGGCCAGGAAGATTTTGTAGGGCGGAAACTAAATCAAGCGCGAGGTATTTTATATCTGAGCTGGTCAGTAGCGTTACCAGAGAAGGAGGTTTTTGTTACCTCTTTCCTCTAGCTCACTAAGGATCTCAGTGGAGGGCGAAATTCCGAGTCTTTGACAGGTTGCGTTGAATGAATCGCGAAAGGTGTCGAGGCCGGCCCCGATAGGATTGTCTTGGATGACCTGCGGTCTGAAATGATCCATCACCATATATGCACCACGCCATGCCTAAGAATTCGAAAGTCACGCCATAAACGTGTGCGCTGACCAGATTAAACGTTTGAATCAGAAGCATTGGCTACTGTAACAGGAAGTACTGTATTCGCAACGCAGTAACGAGGACATCCGCGATTTCTACGCTGCTGATGGGGAAGGCAACTATCCCGAGTCACCTTAGTTATTTAAATCGCCACTATTCTTGGCAGCGCCGCCGCACTTAAAAAAGAAGGCGTTTCTGTTGCGAATTTCTGTTGCATCTCTCAATTACAGTGTATTTTATGATATGTATTGAATCGAGGACGCGATGGGGGAAATGCGGCTATAGCCAAAAAGACACAATACTGTACATATTTTCTGCCCAACGCAAGAACTTCTTACACCGTCGAGCGGACACTTGTCTTGTGTAACCCCAGAGCTATACCCCTTCCAAATATGTCACAATTCTTGTACGTGAGTTTCCCCAGGCGAGTATGCAGGGCGCGGGCTACGTACCTGCAGAGGGGTCTGCAGCTTCAACGTCAAGGAAATACCGCATTCCGACGCGGGCCATCAAAATAAGGGGAGACAACTTGTGAAAAGTACGCAAACTCTGTCGTCCTCTGTGACGCGTGCGGCCCTGTTGGACTCCGAAAACATAACCCTCTCAACCTCTTGACCCTATCCCTGTTAAAATTCGAGAACAAGCTATCGGAAACATAGAAAGGAGCAGGATGGCCGGCTGAACTGTTTCTGGAAGTCTTCATCAGGCCATTCGAATTCCGTTCAAATGATGTTCCGAGGGAGTCTACCTGGATTAAGGAGTCAGCCGATGTCTCGACTAGAAGAATTCTGCCTCAATCCAAAACCGCGCCGCTGTCGACAAGTATTCCCGAACCGTGGTGTGCGAGCGGCAGAGGCGCAGGAACTAAAGTCGTCATATACTGCTCACATTCCTCTCTTCTGATTTTAATCAAATGAGGGCTCAATGCCTCTCCCAGAACTTGATGTTGGCTTCCGAGCGAACCAACAGTCCTTGCGAGATTCTTGATACAATCAAATTTCCCATACCAGCAGTCGTGAATGATACGGTCCTTTATGTCGTTTAAGTCCAAATCAGGGAATTCCATTCTCTGCAGCTTATTGACTGTGATAGGACCGTGATCCTCCCCGTAGTAGTGATTATCGTATGGTTCATACCCCCTGACCATATAGTAAAAAACTGAACCGATGGCAAATTGTTCAGTGCGTGGACCTAGAAGACCAAAAGAGCCTCGGAGGCCACCAGCTTCATCCCCTAGTGCTCTAGAATATGGTGCACTCCCCACGTCAACCTCAGTCCCAATAGCATGTGTGTTATCAAAGTCAGCCAGCTTGAGGTGGTCTTCGGCATCAAGAAGGAGGTTCGAGGGTCGAATATCACCATGTGCTAGTCCAAGAGATTCGAGCCAAGCTGCAGCCGTTGTCAACTCTTTTGCCCATCTTAAAATTAAATGCTCGGGATGAGGAACACATTCCACGACATGGTCGGTGGCTGAATTTCTTCTTTGTCGGCTTCGAAGTCGCATCTCAAGATTCCCCGAGAGCCGCTGCATGAAATTTAGATTTGGGAAACGGAGAAAGCTGTGGACGATATGAGGGCAGGGAGGATGGCGTTCAAGCAAGTCAAAAATTCGGTTCTCGTCCTCGAAACGCGGATCGTCATTGGATGTTGCGTACTTCAGAGCAATGTTGTCAGATAGCTCGAAAATGTGGCCAAGGTCACCCCATCCTAGAAGTTTGTATCTTTCTTGCAAGTGAATGATATCCATTTTCTGGAAAGGAGTTTGGGAGATGGATAGGTGCTATGGAGTAGTCTCGCAACGGTTTGTTTCTCCTGAGGGCTGCAACGGAAGAGGAAAGGTGAGTGTCAGTACTAGCGCATATAGTGCCAACGCTGTACGGAGTACAAGGGTATTGTTATAGCGGCGTAATGAGAGTTCATTTAACTAGTTCACATGTGAAGGGTTGGGGCTAGCTACTATATAAACCCACTATAACGGTCGGCAACAATCTCCGATGCTGAGCATTAGGATGACGCAGCCCAATCCAAGGCTCACTACTCCGTTCATTTGGGAGATTGCCCAAAAACAGATCTTCAAGCTTTATTCCATTTGCCATTTGCATCCTTGACCCAGGAGCCATTGGCCTGGCAGTCATCACATGGGTGTTTCTTGGTTGTTGTCCCAAAGTTCCAGCTTGTTTTGTAATTGCCGCAGTGCTGTGGACATGGTGCCTTGATGCCCTGACTCTCAATTTTATGCCCGCATCGCATTTTAGTTTGGGTCATATACTGGGTGCACATTGCCGTATCTGTAAACACATCAATGTTCACACTTTGCGATGAGAGATTGAGAACTGACTTTTGATCTAGTTGAGATTTTGAAACTCTGTATAATCTTAGTCGATAGTAGATGGTTCATTTCTAATGCGAAAGAGGAAGTGCTCTCAGATATAAAGGCCTCGATTGTTGTAAGAGTGGAAAGTCAACCATGGAGGTTGCAGGCAGGCAGACTTACGGGCGGCTTGATTCGAGCGACAAAGTCCAATGGAGTAGAACACAGGCTCCAATCATTGCATACTCATGGGTGATGTAATGCCAAGGAACCACTTGTTCCAATCACTGTGAGCCACGACTACAAAAAGCCAAATCGTTCCCCGTCCCACCTCCAATCCCATCTCCCATCCCACCTCCAATCCCATCTCCCATCCCACCTCCAATCCCATCTCCCATCCCACCTCCAATCCCATCTCCC
>NW_015622876.1:15145-27672 GCF_000835515.1 Exophiala oligosperma
CCACCTCCAATCCCATCTCCCATCCCACCTCCAATCCCATCTCCCATCCCACCTCCAATCCCATCTCCCATCCCACCTCCAATCCCATCTCCCATACCAACTTCCATCCGATCTTCCATACCAACTTCCATCCCATCTCCCATACCAACTTCAGTTTCATCTCCCATCCCATCTGATTTCCGACCATCGTGTTTGAAGAATGGTACCAACACCCTTCGATTCAACCCAAGCCTGGAAGGCACTTCTTGATACTGCTGATGAAATAAACCTGCGTGGAAGCTTGAGAAAATCACAGATTGCACGTATAACAGAAGCCGCGGCTATATTGAAAAGCATCCAAAGAACTGCGAGACGCCAGAAGTATAGATTATTCCTAAACAAAATTCTCCGCCATGCAGGTCCCGGAGTAGTTCTCCTTTGCGCTGCCGCGCTTGGACAGGTCCGCATTACGGACTTGAAAGATCGTGAACGAGACGATTTCTGCCATCAACTTCAGGCCAAGGATATACCTCCTAACATCAATGAATTGGCGACTCAGTACGACATACCGCTTTCGGAAAATGGTATGGCTTCAGATCTCATCGAGCTACTATGTATTTACTACAATCAGATCTAGAAACCTCATTGATTGCCCAAGATCGTTCTGTCAATCAGCCGGTGAACCAACAATTATACGACTCCATCTCAAATGATCCCGACCTTCCAAGTGCAGAGGAACAGCGAGTGATCGAAAATGCTACCCCCTACGGGATAGCGAGTGTCTTTAATGAGTACCTATGTGGTGCAATCAGAAGAGTCGAGGGGGACTCGAAAGCTGCGGTGACGATGGCGTTCCCACTCTGGGGAGGCCCAGTCCATTGTCTCATGAGCTTGGATATCTGCGAGCGGTATGTAGAACAACTTGCCATGGCACTATTCGGTGCAAAAATAAAATGGGTTGAACAGGTACTACACCTTGTTCTCCACGAAGGCATAACATTGATCATACCTAACTCCGAAGCTACCGTGAAAGGAGTCAGTGACGAGACTATTATAAAGATTTTTGGGACTGAAATATATAGCGCCATCACGGAATGCCCTGTCCACATGAGAGAAATTGCTGAAGGGAAGCATGTTACGGAATGTGTCTCCATGATATTTACCAAAAAGGGGGCTATTATTAATTTGTCGCTAGGACTTGAACGTGGTCTTCAGCTACAGAATAAGATGTATATATAAAATGCAATCCATAATTTGCTTAGTGTCCTATCCTTCTTTCCATTTTCCATTGGTAAGGTACAGTTTAGTGCCTAATGGTACATTTCCTTGCCCATTTGGCATCCCTTTCAGCAACCTTGTTTGTTGTTTCCCTTCCTTATCGTTCTCGTAGACAGTAACATTGCACCCCATCCAGTATATCATCTGACCCTTGCCTTCATACATTTTAACCGTATTCTCTGGCACCCTTGTAAAATCTATTGACTTATCGAGCTCTTGAGCTTCAAAAGCCTAAAGAGATGTTAAGTCAAGCCTCAAATTCAGCTGAACCGATTTACCATCAAAATTTTGTCCAAATACCGACGGCTGCGACCGCCTTCCGCTCGTGCAATTTGTTGAGATAGGAAAGATCGAGAATTTGTCTGAGAGGCCTTGCTTTTTCGATTGCTTTCAGAGGACTGTCAACAATTGGGTCGTTCGGGCTTTGTGCCAATATGGAGGACAGAGTGGCGTGCAACAGGATGTTCGTATATCGCGTGTGAGCAACTTTGCTGCTTCAAGGCACTGTAGGCGATTGAAACGTGGCAAACGTCGCCAAGTTACAAAACTGCATCATCATCGTTGCTGAAAATGATGGATTTGTTGGTGAAACTGCGCTGATGACTCCGAATATGAACAGCGGGGTTATTGGTCCCGTGACTCATCCAGCGTTGTTGGCTCTAGTAGCACGCTCATCCTGCTACCATTTCAGCCTAAGGGACGGTGGGTATGCCCTCGGATTTGGGCAGCAACAATCTTCCTTTGTGGCATATAGCAGTCCTGAGCAAACAGTCCAACTGATCAGACAAAGCTATCCATAAGTCAACCACCACTAGTAGAAAACGAAGTTTGGCGCTCTTTGACTGGTCGACCATGTAGCCCTTCGCTGACTTAACACTCGAACGATATTTGAATCAAGGTGGATTAATTATTGGAATGCTAAAAGTGTTTGGCTTTCGTGTTGTGTATCAGGAATGGCACGTCCAGCTATGCAGATCCAATACTACAGTGCGTGGTTGATGTCCCATGTCACCTGGTCAAAACCACAGGCTCTTGTGAACTCCGTGATCCGTAAGCCTATGTAGGATAACGTAGGATCTTCCTGGCGTGATTATAGGTCAACAAGTCAACTTTCGTGGTCGTCATTTTGCTTGTTATTTCACCGTTGCTCTGGTACTACGAAGCATACAAGACAAAACGCAAGGCATTCGGGTTTAAATCCACTACGCGCACACACTATGGCGCCAATCGGCCACGATCAGTGGGATGGTATGAAAGATGGTATGGAAGGTGGTATGGGATGTGGTATGGGCAATGGTGTGGAAGGTGGTGTGGGCAATGGTGTGGAAGGTGGTATGAGTGACGTCGCCTGTATATGAGGAATGCAGAGCGCTTCTTTGTCTTGGTCATACATGCTCACTCAGCAGAGACAAGTCGTTTGCATTGGGACAAGCACCTTAATTGCAGTACCAGCAGCACAACTTTAGCTAGGACCGTGAATCATTGTGTAAGAAAATTAATCACTGGCTCCATTAGCCCCGGAGATCAGAAGGTACGTATTCCTGTAATATGGGGCATAATATGCATACCCTTGAAAACATTGCGCTACAAGGCAGGCTAAGAAACACTCTCAGTGCGTTATCGAGACGGTCATGTCTCAGTCTGCGCTTCCAAGGACACTGCGACCCGTCAACATAGGTCGCATAATGGCCTGCTACCTCTCTCTTCTTGACATAAATCTGCAACATGAAGCCAGGATGCGATGGCATTGCATCGATAGTCTTCAACAAGGGTCTGCGCTGGTCGTTCCGAGGTACCTGCGATCTTGATCAAGGGACGCGCAAAAGTAGCCGAAACGTCGAGCGCGAAGCCGAGCTTTGTTAGCAAATATAAGGTCGTCAGCATTCCCCAGCAGACTTTGATTCTATACCTCAATCGATCAATCGATCTATCGATCTATCAATCAACTCCTAACGAGAAAGCTCGTCTTCACCATGTCGGCAAGTCAAAACAACAACGGAGGACCTTCTCCTCCTCGGGAACAACCGAAGAAGGAAGATGATCAAGCAGCGTCTGCCACCTCAGCCGTCAATACTGGAACTGGACATCAGAACAATGCTGCCTCCAACACGAACGGGATCGCCGATGAGGTAAGCAGAACCTTTCATCTCTGCCTGATATCAGCCTCGTTTCATACTCCTGTTTCCTCGACCTGCCACGGCCCGCAAGCCATTTATCGTCAATGCTATTACTGTCAATGTTATTCTCTGTCGATAATACTGCATCATTAAACTCAGGAGGTCCAGTACTGAACATTGTCTAAAGTCCCAGGTAACTTTTACTCAGGAAGACATTGATAAGGCTGAAGAACTAGACTTTAATGAAGATAATGCGTTGCAACTCGAAAGCCTCCTGAGACCGAATGGTGGAAACAGCGGTAACTAGGTTGCGCATCCCCGTCTCGTCAAAGGAGCTGCTTGAAATCAACGGAGACTGTCTAGTGACTGGAGTATCGAATTGCATGCATATCTCAGAGATTTAGGAGGCGTGTCAGACGCGTGTCAGACTCTGTGCACCGATATACCATCTGTGGTTTGCAATTACAACAGACTGTGCAGAGATCTCTTGGGATGACAACATATGTAAATCTCGTCAACATTCATTCAAGGGAGGCAGGACCTATCGCGGAATGGACAGTTTGTGCTGGCATATGGCACGACAACCAAACCTGGAATCACTTCTCAAAGCAGCAAGTTATTCTCCCTATTGGGAGTTGTCCCTCCTCGATGAATGCGCTGCTTGAGCATAGCCAATCATGGTCAAGTGGGCAATGTGTGACGTGTCCGTAAAATCGGCTCCATTCACAAAACCACGCCTTTCGTGGTCATTTGACTACTGTTTCATTCCTTGGACGTGTACCCTTCCAATCTTGACACCCAGGCTTGGACTATAAAACGACGACCCTTTCAGTGTCCATCTAGAGTAAAGCTGACGCCTTGACTTTCTCTACTCCTTTCCGCGTTGAAGACATGCCAATTATTCGAGGTACCCAGGCACTGAGGGAAATTGCTGAAAAAGTGGTCCTGCTCACCAAAGACCTGGTCCGAGCACGCGATTCTGAAGGGAATCTGCAATACTGGTGGGAGTTTAGGTCGCTTAAATGGGAGACAGACTACCCGGAGGCGGCTTTATTCTGTCGACGCTACTACGAAGATGATGTACGATGAGAACGACTCCCTCGTAGGGTGAAATTTACTAACCATTCGTAAGCACTCAATTATCTGCAATTACTATCGAAAAGAGCATGGAATTTCTCTGCGTTTGACCAATATGAAGTTAATTTACAGCGCTCGAGGATTCAAACCAGGGGAAAACCAAGTGCTCGTTGCCAAGGTTATTCCCCATCCATCTGCCAAGGGGCAAGTTGTTGGTGGTATAGAACCCCCCCAGCAAGCAGCTGGCGGTGAGGCAATCCCTGGGCAAGTTGTTGATGGTGAAGAAATATCTCTCCACAAAAAGCTGACCGAGCCGCTCGAGGCCGCAATCTGTCGGATCTCGGACGTCGGCCTCAATCCTCGTTTCGAGCCTTTTGACTTGCAGCCGGGTGATACTCTGGCCATGTATGGACCTGAGCGTGTGATCATGAAGAAGGGTATTATAGGTGCGATGTGCTTCGAGTATGAGGTGGATTCAGATACAACGTCGTTGCCTTCGACCGCTTAATGGGCCTGCAGAGCGTGCAGGCGCTTGAAGACGGCGTGGAACCACCATTGTCGGCTCATCCTATCATAGAGATTCGAAGCTGTCTGGAAGCGGCAATGAATAACCACTGAAGTTCAAGTCTTCCGAATAGTCGATCCAGGCATCCCAACGAGAAATGATGTATGTGGAATCGGCATCTCCATTCTCATCGTGCCGTTCCCAGAGTTGATCTTGCCCTGGCGGGTCAAAATCGACCTCATTTGGTAGCTCGGGTAGGGTAGTGTTGTCGACTGCATATCGGCCGGAAGGGACACTGGACGATCCTCCATTGTCATTTTGAAGCAGAGACATGTCCAAGCTTCTGTGTTCATGTTCAAAGTCCCTCAGAATCCCAGGGACGTCATTTCCGCGGCAGGATTCATGCCCCATGAGGTCCTGCGCGGTCGACCCAAGTCCATGTAGATCACCAGCATGATGCCCTGAATGGCGTTCTCCACAATCAGCGAATGCATTTGGTGCAAAGGGTCTGAGTTCATGTGGAATAAGGTTGTCCGCGGTAGGTTGGTCGTTGGTAAACTCGTCTGCACCGTCCCTACCGGGAGTCAGGGCTTGAGAAAAACTTGACTCGGGGTTAACGTGTTCAATGTCTGCGGCGATGTCTCTGCAGGCACCTTCCACACGACACCATTTAGACCGCCGCTCCTCAGGCTCAGAATCACTGGCGTCATAACCACTGGGTATTTCAGTAGGGGCGCTCACAGACGCATCTGTCTCACGTTAGTGCTTAGTGTTGGAAGATGAGGAGTGACAGACCGTCCATCTGTTCTTCCGCCTCGGCCTCTCCACCGGGGACATTAGGAGACTCAGCCCGCTCTGTTGGGAGTGGAGCTTCAATCTGAGGGGCTTCCTCCTCTTGTGAAGGTAACGATTTCCCTGACGAGTGCTTTTTCCATTCAGCTTCGAGGAAGGAGTATGGATATGTCTGCTCAGGCATGGAATGTCCGTTCCGAAGGTCAATTAGGACGGTCTTCAGTGGTATCCGACCGAGTTCTGGAATTTCAAGGAGGCGGCAGGCCTCTTTGTGACTAGACCAACAATGATCATCAGCGTAAGGATCTCACAAGGACCTCATCAGGAAATAAGCGGAAATATACACCTCACATCGGGCAGGAAATGGCTGATCCAGACCGTCGGGCAAGGTATTCTTTGGGCTTGCGGAAGGGCACTCAATTCCGATTTACACAATTCCTCAGCAACCTGGCGACAGAACTCGACTTTTTCGGGTCCGGAGATGCGTCCGGCATGGTAAAAATAGAATCCTTTCTCTATCTTCTTTAGCTCAGAGCGATCACTGGGGGTCGGTTCAAGGATATTACCGGCTGCAGCACATAACATCATCAGACCAGGGATGCCTTTCAACTGAATCATCCTGTTGACGATTCGATGTAGGACTTGAACTCCATCAGCGCGATGGTCCAATCGTTTGTTTGCTGGTTGTAGGCCCATTTTATGCTGGCAGAGGCTGAAGCATCCAGCGAAATACCAACTTAGCCACTTGGTCCTACGGACGCCATCATGAAGCTCAATAAACCCTCCTTCCAATGTCTTCAAAATTGTCTCGGAGATATTCTGACCTTTTTGATCGTCCCCCAGACGCATGGCATCGATGCGCATGATCACGTTTTCAATGGGATCCTCTTGCAATGTATCCTGGTAAGATGTGTCTGTTGGATCCTCTTGCGATGTATCCTGGTAAGATGTGTCTGTTGGCTCCTCTTGCGATCCATCCGGGTGAGATGGGTCTATTGGCACCTTCGTTCTTTTCCTCTTTGCGGTTTTGCCTTTCTTTATTTTCGTTATTTGATCTTGTCCACTTTGGAACTTCTTGAGAATAGTATCTGTAAGTTTGACACGACTAGGACCAGCTCCTCTGTTGTTGTTGTTGAAGTGGCCATCTGTGGCAGTCAACGGGAGCGCACCTCCAGCAAGTTGCGAGCTATGAGAGTTCTGGTGCCGAGTTCCAACTTCGAGGTTGGCGGATGCTAGGCCATGGGTGGCGACTGGAGTAGGACAATCAGATTCTGTGGCCTCCTCCGCTCTCGACATATAATGTGTTTTCTTCTCTAAGCAAGTCTTCGACGGATCTGACGGAGGAGGGAATTTTGTTCTGCTATTTCCCGTCAGCCCAAGAAAAGAATGTCTTCACGGAGCGTCCACCCTACCAGCCATCATCGAACTTGCGCTGGACAGGTCGAATATAAGTGTCGTAGACTTCCTGAATCTTCACCTTGAAGTAGTCATTGGCATGACTATCGTGATCAACAGTGGTGCAGCAAAGCTGATATTCAACGATAACATTGAAGCAAGGGTACGACACTTGGTTGAATGGGCGCACCACCACATCAACAAAGGCATAATGGCCCTCATAAGGTGGACAGAAGCGATAGCGGGTTGTCTTCGTCACTGAGACATCGAACAACTGTTGCTGTGCTCTTGTAATCAATTCAGGCAATCGTTCGACCTCGTCGTCTGGGATGTACTTTACGACCTCTCCAAACGATTCATTCATGGTGTTTGTAGCTTTGATAGGCTCCCCTACGGCAGGACAGAATAGTCTTGTCATATTACATAGTCGGGCAGCAAGTACTCTGCCGAGACCGCATGATCACGGGCCAAAATCGACTGTGCTTGAGGGCTCAGAGGGTCACAGCATTGACTCCTGCGTCGGTTCGGGCAGTTTACACTCGAGGATTGGTCCCACTTTTGGTGTGGTTTTTGAAAAGAACACAAAAAGTGGAGATCTCGTTTACGGAAGCACAACTGACTAGGTTGGTTGACCTATTCTCAACCAGGGTTGGAGCTAATGCGACCTCAAAGGTCGTCTACCTAGCCACTTCGTCATAAGGTCAAGCAAAGCAGGGCGGGCGCTCGGCATATCGAGTCGAGCGACCTGAGGCCCTTCCCCTTCTGATTTCCTGAGCGCGAGTTAGGTCGGGTGGTCCCTGTCCTGTCTCGTAGAACGGAGATGCACTTGCAAAGAAGCCCTTCCTTGTCACCATCAGAGTGCGCAGGCGAGATGTGAGATCAAGAAATTTATAAACATCGAGAATCTTGAGCTCCTGAATTATGATTCCAACATCAGGTCCGCTGTGGAGACAACGAGTTGAGCGCTTCGACTCTACACGTTCAGCAGCACGTCCAGAAGATAAAAGCCCCTTCTCCTGCATGTCCACCCGTTGCCTGGTTGCCTTTTTTCCTCTGTTCTGTTCATTCGTTCTGTCGCTCACCCACAGCTCAAGTATCATGACAGCTCCGACGAAAGATCCCGCGTGGCTTTGCAGCGTGGTCAACGTATTTGTCACCATACCGTTTCTCGTGGCAGCTAGCACCAAGTTGCAGCTGAAGCGCGCCGCCCCTATCCTTTGTTTTTTGAATGCCTCTTGCCAAACACTTGTTGGCATTGCCCTCACCATCATCATCCCTCAGGCTCCGCCCCACGCTGTTCACATTGTTGCGCGCGTGTGTCTTTTTTCCCTTTATTTTCTGGATGTGAGTGCATTTCCCTCCACCGTTGGACAACAGTCTGACAGATTATACAGGCTGCTGAGGCATACGCTTACCTGGAGTGTGACCTTTCAAGTTTCTGTATCACGTACGACTGGACAACAGTCCGAGGCGTGACAATTTTTTTATCCTTCATCGCTTTCAGCCTGCTCACATCCTCGTTGGTCTTGTCATTAGTGTTGTGAGGGTTCCTCTTCAATGACTTACTCGAATGGCACTAACAAACCGCCCACACAGACAGGCTACATTTATTAGCCCACTGCTCTTCACCCTTTCCATCTCTCTTTGTTGTCTTTTTCGGAGTGGTTGGGCCGGGACATTATTGTCAATTACAAGACGAGAACGACGTTACGTTCGCCTCATGTTGTCCTATGATTTAAGTCGGTCGATCTTTTTGACCGTCTTAGCTTTTATCGTCTTTGGGCTACAACAGAGATTCAATCAACAGGAGACATTGTGCCGCACGGTCAGTCAGATCTTCAAGACACCACTCCCTTGCTCACTTATAAAGATTCAACTCTTAGCTAGCAATAGCTTACTAGGAGCGTCCGGGATCTTCAAGTTACTGCGGCTCAATAAAGACCCAATTGGCAACGTGTCGTTTGTTAGGCCCAGCCCCAGCCCCAGCCGCGAACAGATTCTGGGGGAGTACAGCACAAGGTCTAATTAAGTGACGACATTTGCTGCAATGGACGACCCAATAGAAACCCAAGACGACATTATATTCAAGCTTTTGGACCAACTCCCGAACCAACTTCCGTTGACCATCACTTCCCTTCCATCTTCGAAGCTGCCGGTGATTGAGATTTGTGATAAGCAATGGCTTGCACACTTTCAATCACAGACGAATGCTGTTTATTATTCTCGACAGCTTGGAATGCTTGGAATGCCCGTGATATCTCTTGAGGAGGCGGTCCTCGTGCTGTACCGTCTTAGTGGCATGGATAGTACACGCATTCCGAAGGAGTACGTCGACGCATTGGCCGAGTTAAAGAAAAGGCTCTTATACTTTGCCATTGACCGGCGTAACAAGGGTGAGATGAGAGAATACTTTGCTATGTTGCCACTGGTTTCCATCGGAGCATTGATTGGTTTGCGCCTCAACAACAACCATTATACTGGTGTCCTCCGCGGATGGGTTTCGACACATAAACGTAGGTGGCTTTGTATCCTTGGTGGGGATCACGAAACAGAGATCGCCTTCAACTGCGAAGAACTAGAGGAGTCGCACATTGTGCTAAGTGGAGACATGAGACAACTACACCGAGAACTTTTGAAGATAAAGAAATAGGTTGGATTCACATCTCTACGGAGCCGTTCGTCGACGTCGAAATGCTGAGTCTTTTCTGACCAATGTCTTGGCCGGTGTGGTTGTCGTTCTTTTTCCTTCCACGGGGACTCAGAGTTAATGGCACAAGATGGGATGTATCGTGAACTTTGGTCTTCTCAATTGAAAGAGGCACTAGCATAAAGAGACAGACATCAGCTCACAAAAGGTGTCTTTATCTCTTCGCCGACTGGCCTGGAAGAAACATAAGTTCCGTATAATGGGATGCCAGAACCTCCTGGATACTGTTGAATACGTCACAACTGTCCCATTAGTCAGGCTTTAAAGTTTGTCTTGGGCGCAGGGAAATGCTGAGGTGGCGCTCGTGACCCTCGACAGCGGTGCACGTTATATTTACTTTTGTCAACGGGCAGACAGAAGTCTTGACCCATCATATTTGTCGTGCATTCTGCCTTCTCAAGTCGGCGTGAACACATAAAAGACGTCGCTCGCCAGAACGATCTCTCAGTCTTCATCGGCCCTCCCAAATATCTTCATTGTTAACCGCCTGCAGAATGCCCGAGTTTGGCAATGCCCCCCCGATGAAAAATCCTTCAAAGCACGAATCAACCCTCTTACCAGCTCACTGCGCTCCGGTGTTTGCGTCATCGCAATCCTCAAACCAACCTCCATGTACACAAGAGAAGTCCTTTTTTGAATTCGATGACAGCTATACAATTAGCTATATAGCACGGATACGAAAGTATTTCACCGAATGCCTTCCCATTAAAGGTTGTCTTTGTTCCCCGGATCCTCACCATCATACATAAAGACAGCCATCAACATTCCAAGCTTCGATCCTTCTGATGCAGATATCCTTCGCAGATTGTTCTTTCAAATGTATTTATGAGAATGAGGAGAGATGAGGTGTGGAGGACCGACAACATTTTTCGCCATGGACGGGAGTGTGAGCGCCTGAATACTGATCCTTTGCCTGCCAACATCTATGCCAGTACGCTTATCACTCTTTTTTTCCACATGGCGGTCCACTCGCAGCTCAATATCCTCCCCCATACTCTTATGTGGGTGCCTGTGCGGAATGGTTGTCTGGAAATCATGCCCATAGCGGTCAGGCTGGTAGCCAGGCGACATTATTTGTCGGTCATCATGTCGGAACATTTCATATTGTCTCGCGGCCAATCTTTGTGACTTGTTTGTATTGTTGAGAACCCGATCAACATCATCATACGTGGGTTTATTGTGGAGGACCGTCATGAGATCCTTGAACTCTGGACTCTTTGGACGCTGGCATATGTCCATAAACTGAGACATCCGTTTTGCTCTCTTCGCCACTTCTTGACGAGCATCCTTCCCTCTGAGGTCTTTCTTAAGTTGCTCTTTACATTCTCGTCCCGCGCTTTTGCATTGATTACATGGCCGCTTCTTCTCACACTGGCTCACTGTTAGATGTAAAACTTATTGAGAGGATCAAGCGATATACCTTTCTTTTATGTTGTTTACAAGTCTCACAGGCGCTGCTCACATGCTTGGTTTGTCGACACTGTGACTTTGTGGATTTCATTATCTTACCCTTCGAAGGACTCATATTTAGTGGATTTTTCAGGCAGGAAATCAACGTTACGAATAGACTTAGAGTAGTGATCATTAGGGGTCGTAGTAAATTAGGTCAGGAGAACAGGCTTGGCCTGATAAACAAGATTACTGAACCTTCACGTCCCTGCATCAAAAGCTAGGCTGTAAACCAGCCACCAGAGATTCATTCCTTGACCTTAGACAGCTCCCTAGTCATCTATATAGTCTAGCCGACGTCTGGAACGCATTAATAAAGAATAAGAATCCTTTGCAACCTCTTTCTACCGTTCTCTTTCTGATAGTCCCTCTCCATATTCGCCCTCTTTAGTTATGGACTTAGCAGGATCAGTTGAAGCTCGCTACTTGGAACCACCCGGCGAAGTGCTACCGATAATGGCCGGATATTTTCCCGAACACTGTCTCACACTATCATTAGTGGACCAGAACGTATTATTTGTGCGAGGTGTGCGAGATGTGCGACCTATAAACATCTCGATCAGCCATCAGGACGGAACAGATCGCACAATTGAAATCAAGCAGATCGGAATCCTTGAAATTCAGTATGAGGATGTTGGGACCGGCAAAAGAGGGTCGGAGTTCTTAGAATGTGGTATCTTACCATCTACGTCCCAACCACCTTACCATATCATCCTCAGCACCGCAGACACCGTAACAATATTTCCGCAGGCCATTCCGATCGGTCGCATGGCAATATACCGTCCTGACGCCCAAGAAACTTGTGGTGTCTGTGGTCGGACTGGAGCCACTGTGATACATGGCGAATGTAATCAATGGTTTCACACGACTTGTGGGCGGGATTCTCAGCCAGGTTCGAGCAAGCTACCAGTGGGTTTGATCGGTACCCATGAGCTTTGCTCAATTGAACTTTGTCGCAAGAGCATTACACACCTACCGCTCCTACATGATCCAGCGATCACATTTAAGGCTCGCCGCGCCGGTGAGGCTAGTTCTTCCACGAAAGAAGCTCAATTCGCCACGAAGGATTACGTTACTCAGTTCTATTCTCCAGATGAGACAGTGATTCGTGTCTGGGGTATGTTTCCTCAGCGAGGATGGGTTCGGGTGAGGAGTCCGCATTCAGGGGTTAAGGATGTCTTCTCCCGTCTGGTGGGACAAGACACAGAGAAAAAGTTGAAAAAATTTG
>NW_015622877.1:0-27009 GCF_000835515.1 Exophiala oligosperma
TCCCCATTTTTGGCTCCGTCAACTGTCAGGCCTTGGGGGCCTCTATTTCTGGTCCTCCTAAGTCCCTTCTGCAACCTTTGTCCGATACGGCATATGCGATCCCGAAGCCCCCGTCAGCATATATTCCACATCAGGCTCGGTTCTCAAATGACGAATTGATTCTGATTATTGATTGGCTTGACCGTCATCTGAACCTTTGCTGGGACCTTCAGCATCGAGCTATGCCCTCCTCCGGGACCCCTCCGCCTTAATTCTAACGCCGTCTATGCCTCTCTTTTGTCTTCCGCATATCGTATCTTGGCGACAGCGGTCTGGATTGAGGCGCTACTAGACAAAACTGTCGTCAGTAGTGTATATGTCATACTGGAACAGGCTTGGATCCAACGCGCCGTCAATCGACCAAGGCATGGCAGCGTTATCGAAAAACACAAGTTTTGAAAACGGATCCTGGCAGGAATCGAGGTGGTAACGGTCAGACTCTGTCAATATGGGCCAGTCTGGTTGAGCATGATGGGAAGGGTCCCAGAGGTGTGTCATTGGCGATAAGCTGCTTTCCCTAGCTCGGTGGCCGTCGTACGAGTTTCCGTACGGTATTGGATGTCTTGGTAGGTGCCACGGTTGCAGAATGAGGTCCTGGTTCATCTTTGGGGTTTGCAACCGACCTTGAAGAACATTACCAGGCCGGTAGTATAACACTAAGTGCCAAATTGCGCCAAAGTCGTCATTGCTTTTGACAGTGATGGTTTTCTTGACCAGGCTTTCGGGGTTGAAGTGCGAAGATTTCTTCAATAGGCTAGATAGCCGTTGGTGCCTATCTTCCGAGCTATCCTTCACCAGTAGAGGTACTTTGTTAGTCTTCGTGGTGAGTGATTGATTTTGTGCAACTGATCGCTCTGCATAGATAAGAAATCCACCCAAGACGCGACTCGGGCTCTAATGCTGCCCATGCGTTACAGAACATTTGAAGGGGAATCTGATAATGTTAATAGAAAGCTAGAATACCCAATACCTCAAGTCACCTTGAGCAGCATTCTTATTGTCGGTGAAAAGGAAGAAGACGCAAGATGTCGTAATTGGGTGTGAGCAGCGAACTCAGAAGGATATTGGATAGCTTTTAGTTGGAGTTTCCCTTTCTGACACTCTTTTAGTTAGCCTGAATTTTAGTTACGGATCTAACTAGAGCTATATTTCTGCCGTTGTATCCAGTATTTCGTAGACGAGGGAGACTTACCTCCGACGTTCCTTTAGGATTATAATCACAATGATCTCGAGGTAAAAATACAAATTCCTAGGCCGTCGGGTCTCTGATCTTGCCTTCGGAGGCTCATACTGATGCCCACTCCCTCATAGGTGGTGTCTGCTGATTCACGAAACATTCCGTTCCCGTAGACCTTCGGACCCTTTTTACATTGCGAGGACATAGTCAATATATACCGTTTCAAAGCGTTAACCCATCGTCTAGACGCTCTGCTTTCATAATGCTCCGGTTCTATACCCATTAGGTAACTAATTGGTCTGGCTTGCTTAGTGATAGGGGTGCACAGCCCTATTGTATGGAGGATATTTACTCTTCCGTCATCACAGCAATTTCCACTGTCTTCTAAGCCTGACTGCTTGTCCCCTCTTTCGCCACGGGCCTTTCGTGATGCATTGTAACTACCACTCAAACTCTTAGGTCTCATCTGCGGCTTGGAGGGGTAGTTTTCTGGTGCTGGGTCGTCAACCGGGGAGGTGAGGAGGTGAGTTGATGGTCGGATATACGGCGAATCTTGTAAGGATATTTGCTATCGTTGATTTACACCTCGTGTCTGCCTTCTTGTTATTGAAGGCTGATAAACCGTGCAGCTAGGCCTGTTGGTGACTCCGCTCGTTCGCGGTATCTTTAGCAGGGAACCTTAGGTGTCGCAGGGAGAGCATGCGCTCTCATATCGACCGTGCTACGCCAAGTTAGTTTCATGGGGATGATGTCTCTCGGCCGCTGTCGAAGGTTGAGCGTAGCTCTAAGTGGCAAAGCCTATCCTCGAATTATTTGGGCTAGGTCCGGAGTCACTACGTGACCTTGCGAAGAGGCGTAAGCATTGCGGTCGTGAGTACAGGAATACGTCACTCTATCCATCAACTTCAACGTTAATTGGTAGGAGGTCTGATGGCTGCCTTTCGAAGTCTCACCGTGCGTAACGAATCTTAACTCCAAACCCCAACGTCCCTTGATATTTGGTTGAAATGTTCAGAACGATAAGTACTGCCTCTCTGAGCAGGGCGAGGACCAATGCATCCCAGAAGTCCATTTCCCACACTGAATCCGCCGTCGAGCGCGAGGAAAGAGCACTTGTAGAACTTAAAGAACTATGTCGCAGAAGTTCTGTAACCTAGCCAAAGAGCGAACTGGTGCGAGAATATACCTCGGATGACAATTTCGAGGAGTCAAATCTTTTGTAAGTGGAGGCGTTCTATCTTTCTAGGTTCTACCTGGTGGTGGTCCAGCCCCTTTGGGCCTGACTTCGACCTAGGCGTTACTTACGAGCACGGAAACACGACGTCCATGCCGCATTTAAGCAATATGCTGCATCGGTAAAGTGGCGACATGATATCCAGCTAGAGAAGACTTATGATGATGTCGACATTACGAGATTTGAGACTGTTAGACGACTGGTACGGACCAACGCTGAGCTCCCGTTTAGTAACGCAACAACTCAGACAGATAAATCTAGTAACCTCAATGGACTAGCCATCGAGATACTACCGGAGTATCTATCATGGTATATATTGTGTCTTAAGTCAAAGCAGACGATATCATTGCATTGCATAAGACGGACCCGGTATTGTCAAGTATCTTCCTTGCCGCCGAATACGTGACATAATTTGTGTAGCCATTATGCGGAAAGTTATAGCACGAACGTATCAATACCTCGATCAATATTATCGATTTATCGCACGTTAGCGTGTCAACCTTCTAGAGGCTACGGAAGCTTCTTAGTACTGCTAGCACTATGGCGATAGCTTCACTATCCAGAGACCGTAAAAAGAAGTCCGAATATTTATTTCTCGATGTTCCACTCTCTATAAAAGGAATATATTATCTCTTACTACGTTATATAACGCTAATCACACCGAAATAGATTATTAGTGCTCCGAACTTCTTCCCTACTATCTAGAGATTTATAACCCTCTAGTTTAAACCTACAACCATAAGGAAAATAGCAGTTCTTAGTCATCGTGAGTGTGCAACGGTTTTATGCTATGACCTCGGTCCTGAAAACGTGCCGAAGCGCTTTGGCGAGGATCTGGATTGGGAATTTGGTGGCTCCCCCGAGCTTAGTCCAGATGCTAAGCCGTTAAGCAAGAAGTGAGTCGACAAATGGGTGGAGGGTCCGTTGCGGATCATCGACGGTCCTGGTGAACAGTGGCGGATCATTGCTATAGGGTCATAGAACGGCGACTTCAGAAGAGAGGAGTTATAGGGGGCCAAAGAGTTATCCACCTTCTATAAGCTAGGTGGGAATATGAGATCACCCTATACTCGGCTTTTAGCTTGAGTATTGCAATATATAAGATCTCTATTATAGATTACCTAGTTCGCTTGTTTTCGCTTGCTATTTCCCTTCTAAGTGAAAGTCATTAATCCACGATTAATCGTAGTCCGGCCGCGTCATAATATCATGGTCATCAAGTTTCATCAGAGGCAATCCTTGTGCGCGACTCGAATCCTCCAGCAGGTCAAACAAGCTTCCACCGAGAGTCTTGTTCAGCTACCGCAGAAATCGTCCTTTCACAGACTCTATTTCGTCCAACAGTGTTTCATGCTCCGATGTTGCCAAGATCTCTTCGAACTGTCCCCGTGAGCCGGATTTTCCCAGAAATGCAGACAGAATCATCATACTCACATTCGGTCATTGGCTAGCACCTTGTTCTCCCCAATGAACCAGTCCCGGGTCACCAGGCCTAGAGCCGACCAACCGAATTTGTCGGCGAATTTGAGCCATCGTTGGCCAGCTTCGATGTGTTTGCTCGACTTTCTTCTGTGGGGGTTCCACCGAATGGCATCAGGTTCGTTGGAGTCGATGAGGCCACTCCTAGTCTTGTTCCTCGACCGAAATCGAGCAGGAAAAGCCACGTCCCAGATATGCTGGATCGACGAGGATGGATGCACAAATGGAATACGGAGTGGCCTTGATTGCCTGTACCCCCTGCAAGCATCACAAGCGCAAGTGCAACAAGGCGGTGCCCGTCTGCGGGATCTGCAGTCGGTTGGTCGCTGCTCCTCTACCATTCGCGGCGAACTGATACCAGAACAGAATGCCTTTACGAGCCCGCCTCCAATCAGGTCAACCCAAACCCTGGCATCTCGTCTACCACGATAGAGCCTCCAGACCAGTATCAGACAGCCCTTTCGATTCCATCAAGTATTGATATCGATCCATTCCAGTTCACCACCCTCAGGGACGCGACGCTGGACCTTTTCATTATCAGGCAGGCCTCGACCGTCCAGGGCGATGTCCAGCAGATGGGGTAGACCGCAACCAGGTATTCTGCCGGAATTTACATACGGGTGCTCATAATATCACGGAGGGATCGAGCACGAACGAGTTGCGGGTGAGGCAGCCCTCATTTATGAAGGCGCCACTCGACGGGCTAGACGTCTCGATACAGCCGAACTCGGCCTAGAGGAAGGCGCTCTCGCGGCCGCCGGTCGTGTCGGGCAGCGCGACGACGCCAACGCGTCAGAGGTGAGCCAGAACCTTTTCCCCTTCGGCGCTGGAGCTCGAACTTGTATCGGAAAAAACATAAGTTATCTGGAGATGTATAGATTGGTGCCCGCAGTACTACGGACGTTCGATGTATGTGTGGGCAAACCATCTTCTCTGCATGACGCATGATTGCTGACTTTTATAGGTACATTTCGCAAACCACGCGGAGGAATGGCATCTTGAAAATAAGTGGTTTGTAAAACAGTCAAATTTGTATGTCCGGTTGACCACGAGAGTGATCAGCTGATATTACCGTCGTAGCCTCATCACTCGTATCCGTGCTGACTTAATTACTCTTGGCGTTGGAGAAGCCATCCTTCCGCGACGTAGCAACAATTTAGTTGACGATGTATCTGTACAAGATAACTTCCCTTGACGGCTCGATCGGATCGAGGCAACCTCGGCAGTACCGGTAGCTAACAACGGCACATGCTATGTATAATCTCGTCGAAGGTAGCCCGTGTTCGCTCTACCCATAAGCTGGTTGACAGGGCCTTCGTATCGTCCTACTGTTCGATTCGACTGTCCGAGGGGGTCCGCGTGTTTCCCTAGCTCTGGCCGATCCTGCATCCATTCAGGGCGCTGTTGCCATCCTGACTCGTGGTGGAGACCCATCACATCTACGACAGCATGGGCAAATGATCGGTAGGATCATACCCGTTGAGTTCTGGCAAACTCATCCGACCACCCCAAGGTACTTGATATGCCAGGGTGTCATACCGAGTATGTGTTGAAGGTACAGCACGGATTTGTTCAAGCATTTTCGGTTTCATTTGAAAAAGCCTCCTCCACCGCGTGCGCCATGCCGCCCAACGACCCATACACAGCGCCCAGTTCAATCAAGCCCTTTCTTTCCAATTCCTCACGGTCACCCCCCATGGCCGCCTCCCCAGCATACCGTGCAATCCAGGCGGCAGGCCTGAACCCAAGCCTCTTGGCCGAGACGTGGTCGATGTCCAAACTCTGCGCCACCATCAACGTCTCGTCCTGTGCGGTGCCAAAATCTTTCCCGAGACGGTCCACCACAAACAAATAATTCCGATCGCCCGGCTTATACGACCCGATCTGCTGCGCGGTGTATATGCCGTCCCAGTGCACGCCGCGCAACGGGCCCGCCGGCCTCCGCGAGAACGACGTGTCGCCCATATTGCTCAAGACGAAAAGCTTGTAGTGCCGCGCCAGCACCTGCATCGCGGCCACCATTCCGGGAACGCGGGCCACGACGCGATGCTCTGGCCGAACGCCACCCTGTCTTTCTCGTCGGCCTCGAGCCCAAGATCGGAAGCGATCCGTTCGTACACTTTCTCCAGAATCTGCGGGTACGCGAGTTGCGGGTTCTCGTGCTGCACCACCCCCTCGGGCGCGTCGCCGACCGGCAGTTGCTGGCTGAGATGCAGGAGAGATGGGTAGATGCCGGACTCCCAGTCGATCGGCGTGGCGTTAATGGCGAAGAAGATGGCCTTGAAGGATCGGAGGTCGAACGCCATTGCGACTGATAGTAGTAAGCCTTTGTTGTAGATGTCTGCTTATGTAGGTATTTGTCTGCTGTAGATACCTATTTGTTTAACATGCACTACGACTAGTACTCCAGCTTAGCGAAGAGATAGCGCTGCGATCGATTAGCAACCTTCCAATAGACTCGGATTTGTAGCATGGCGCAACTTGAAAGGTTGTAAGCTGAATCTTGTCAATTTGAAGCCCAAGCATGTCAGTGGTTTTGATATCGTCACCTGGGGTGAAGCTTCAATATCAGCGCCTCCCGACAGCGATAGCCAAGCCGTTAGCTTCATCTCATGTTTTGCAGCCCATGCGAATGCTGAGCCTCCATCATTGAGGTAGTATGAATAGTCATTGAGGCGAAAATACAGCTGCCTAGTGTCGGGAGCCAAGAATTGATATGGTCGCAAGAGCCCGCGGATCTGACGTCGTTGTACAGTACCTGTAGGGCACCCTTCGGAAAGTGGAAAACTCATCTAAAAAGTCCGTTCTGTCCCCTCAGCAGTATGTTAGCTCGCACAGTGGCGCAGCTTTATAATCCTTCGAAACAAGACGCCGACATTAGAAAAGGTGGGATCGAGAAGGACGGCCGTAGCTGAAGCGACGAAGAAAGATGGACAAATCAGGACTGCTTCGCACCCTGCTTGTGATGGTATGTACTCCCGCGCCGCCCGCTCCGCGCCTTGTTTCGGATCTTGCTCTTCGATTTAGTCTTGGATATCCGCCTTGGTTCAGCAGCGGTGGTTAAGGACTGGCTCGCACGACTCCGCAGTCTTGAGGAAATAGGCCTATCTTGGGGGCTCCGTGTCTTCTTGTTCTCATTGTTGTTAGTCGCCGTGGACAGCGCCTTCTTTGGGGACTCTTCAGTCGATATTCCCCTTTCACTTTTGTGTTTTTTCCCACCTCTCTTGGTTTCGCCGCTGAGTGATATCGAAGAATTCTTGAGTCATGTAAGTGGCTTCAATGCGCCAGTACTCAAACGACTCGATGGACATGCGATGATCCGTCGAGGGATCTAGAAGGCGGACTCGGCCGTTATTGTAGATTGCCTGACCCTTCCAGTACTCCAAAGAGCTAAGGAGTTGAAGGAGATAGTCGGAAGGATACACTTCGGGGGTCGAGGAGCCGCAGTACTCGACACTCCAGCTCCGCTGTGGTTTGCTGCTCAAAAGCCGATTTAGCTCTTTTAGGTGGGGATTGGCGGGTGATGGGGAGAAGGAGAGCGGATATGTGTCCGGTGGCGCAAAATCCTCATAGTGGTTGTATAAAGGTGGTCGGGGGGAGTGTGTTCTAATCAACGTCGGACTGTAAAGTTGGTCCCATGGCGATCGAAAGGTTCGTTTAACCTTCCAGCTTCGTACGGAGGTGTGCACCCAATGTAGCTGCCGCGCTAAAATCGAATGACAAAGGGTCATAACCTGACAATAGGTTTTCGGTTGTTCCAGTTCCAGGCAGTCTTAACTAGAGCCTAAACTAAAGATGATCTACTTAGGTAGTGATAGCGATAAGAAATAGGCGAGAGGCTTTCTAAGGAGTGCTGAAGTGCTCGTACAGGTTAGTCCTCACTATCCATTCATTAAGGTCGTGCCATAGACTGTTCATTGCCTCGTGCACAGTGCCAACTAGTGAAATGCTAATCCTCCGGTGCAAAGAGAAGCCAAACGAAGATTACACGTATCACACAGTCATATCCATGTCCCGTTCCGATTCGTATATAACCTTCGTGCACGTCCTGTGCGGCCCTGAATCCACCTACTCCTGCGAGCGTCTTTCCGTGTCGGTCCGGCGCGACCGTTGGACGTGCCATTCCGCCAGCCCAATCGAGCTTGTGCTTGTCGAGGTAAGAACATCACTCTGATATCGACTTGGAGTGCATAATTTCCTTCAGGGGGATGCAGTCCGACTCTTCCACCACAAACTGTACTCCGCGGATAATCGAGTTGGTGCTGGAGCTGTCCTCGTTGTCTTTGCTATTTGCGCCATCTCCTCCGCCCCGGATCTCCCACCCGAACTCTCCGTTACCGGACGCTCCGTGCGGTTGCTTGACATGGCTAGAGTCGGCTCCGCTGCGAAAGGTAGACAATGCATTCGTGCCTCCCGATCGTTTGCTGATTAGGCGGTCGAACAACGGCTTCAGGCCGGGGAAAGACAGTGCAATCAAGGTCCCTCCAATCTCGGCAACTTCGATGGCAAGCATAGGGTCGTAGGTCCAGGACTCATCCGGATCCCATTGCCCTTGGACCACAAGAATAAGACGAGCGATCGAGATGCCGATAACACTGTCATTATTAGTGAGTGGCAAGTAAGTACTAGGCGAGGTTGTTCAACGTACAGCAGACCGGGGAAGAAGATGAGAGCAAGCCCGATCTTCCTCTTTCTCGAGAGTTTCACAAATCGGATGATGGCTAGCGGTATGCCGAAAAGTAGCATGTCGCAGACCAGGGATATTCCAGAATTCGTGACGTACACCACACCCCAAGCCAAGCAGGTGTAGTCATCAACTCCAGGTTGCCATGCGTAGGGCCAGAGGCTGGTGACAGGCAGGCAGTGAAGAATGAGGAGGATGAGCTGCGGGATGTAGGCGAGGAACAGAAGCGCTGCGGCGCATCTTATGGTGATAACGAAGCGTCTGCTCTGAGCGCATAGCCTGTGAAAGAACAGTAGACCGGAGAATCGACATGCGAATAGTGCCGTCGTATAAATGATGTGGGCGGCGAAGTCGAGAGTTTCAGTCACTTTGACTCTGCTGAGCGGCATCACATATTGAATGTAGTCATAGTGACGACCGGAGCCAAGCTTGATGAGGATAACGCAAAGAACCACAAAAGCCAACAGCAGCGCCTGACTCTTCGGTTAGCAAGCTTGCTTCAGGCAGCTCGTGTGCTACGTACCAGGCCAACGACAGCAAGAGCATCATCACAACCGAAGAACTTGACAACCAAGAGTCGAGAGGCGCATCGTGAGGCGACAACCAGCACAGTCAAGCAACAGACAAAAAGAATGGCGATTATGGAGCTTTCGTCCCGGCTTTCTTTGAGGTAAGCGGCAGTGATACCGGCAGGCACCTGTCCCGCCGCGATTGCGTTGTCTACGTCACTAGAACCCATCTTCGCCGTCGAATTCGATCGAGAAGAAGGGACGACTGAGATCGTGAAAGGGATGATGAGACTATGGCCCTTTTCGGGTGTCTCCCCTCCTAAACTTATCTGCGGAATCTGCCGAAGAAGCAGGGTCATGGATGGGCTTGGACATCCGAAGTACCATAGTCCTTGCCACGCAAGCTGGCAACAGCTTCCTAGCGAAAGGACCTTCCCAAGAGGACAAGATGGTTTGGCGCTACTGCAGCTCTAAAAGTAACATGGATTTGCTGGGAGGCTTGAGCACCATTGGAAGGATGGCCCGACACTGGAGGGGTTATGTCGATCTTGGCAGAATTGATGAACGCCGGGTCACTCAACAGCTGATAAGCTCCAAAGGTGGTGGGAACTTACTGTGGTAAGTGCGAAATGTCTTGTGCCGTGCCTGTGTTTAAGCACCGAAGCACACGGAACAGATGAGTTCAGGTGCAATCGATTATCCCACCTACCATTGCACTCTAGAAGCCAGATCGAATCACAGAGGAGCGACACAGCCAGCTCGCTTGTTTTTGAGTAGTGCGTACCATCCAGTACTTGCCTGCCGCCGCAACAAAACCTGTTCTAACCTCTGGCATTGTATGGAAGAATTGCCGATAGCAATGTACTATGGTACAATTCTTCAGCGGAGTAAAGTCTGGACGATGCTACTCCGCCATTCAGCAGTAAGTTAGATCGTCTTGGGGGTATGTCTTGTCGTTGATTCAGGTCGGCACTTATCGCCAAGTTTCGCTCGCCAAATGCCCCTAACTAGGCCCAAGCGTGCCTAAACTAGGTCGATTTGGCCTCTGACTGATGGTCCGTGGTCGTCGGCTCAACGCGACAGACAGGCTCAGCATGAAGTCAAACCCCAAACTCGGGTGATGCTCTCGTAAAGCTAGCTAGGTCTGAGACATCGGACGAGTAATCACTGAGCATAATTACTGTAGCATACATAGGCCTGGAAGGGGAGCAATAGGCGTTCTAGTTAGCTCAAATAGAGAAAACTCTTCTCGAGCTAGACAGGGTTGCCCGTTGCTTCACAAGAGATTTGGCGATCCTCTCAAGCTTGGACTGTCTAGGGAGCTGCACGTGCCGATCAAGCCCTTGTTGTGGCCGCTCGGGGCCCGCAAGATTCCATGAAGACCTTTGTTTCAAAGTTGTCGCCCTGTCAGCTGCAGTAGACTCGAGTTCAATTAAACGAAGCCCTCAGCCCTGCCGCCACGATGAGAGCTTTCGCTGGTGTCGCATGCGCGCTCGGTCTTGCCGTCTCTGTTGCGCAGGCACAGGCGACCATCTCCAATTCGTTGTTCTTCCCTCTGCTGCAAAATGTGAACACGACAGAGCTGTTTCATATGCCGCCATGCGGCTCTTTCAAGCTGGAAGAGGCGACCATCGACCAGATGCAAGCTGCCATGAAAAAGGGCACCTTGACTTCCCAGCAGCTCGTCATCTGCTATCTTGAAAGAGCATACCAGACCCAAGGATACATTAAGTGAGTAGATCATGTTGAGCTGCGATCGTCACCCACTGACCGACCTCGCAGTTCCATTCTCGAGTTCAATCCCGATGCTCTATCGATTGCCCAATCCCTCGATCAGGAAAGGAAACAAGGAAAGTTCCGAGGTCCGCTCCATGGCATCCCTTTTATTGTCAAAGACAACATTGCGTCCAAAGACAAGATGGACACAACAGCTGGCAGTTGGGCGCTGGTCGGCAGCATAGTGCCCAGGGACGCTCATGTAGTTGCGCAGCTTCGTAATGCTGGCGCCGTCCTGTTCGGCAAAGCCACCTTGAGCGAGTGGGCGGATATGCGAAGCAACAACTACTCTGAAGGTTACTCTGGACGTGGCGGCCAATGCCGAAGCTCCTACAACCTGACCACCAACCCTGGTGGAAGCAGTTCCGGCAGCGCTGTCGCTGTCGCGGCGAACGTCATCGCATTTGCCTTGGGCACTGAGACGGACGGCAGTGTCATTAACCCTGCCGAGCGAAACTCCATCATTGGTCTCAAGCCTACTGTGGGTTTGACCTCTCGCGCAGGTGTCATTCCCGAGAGTGAGCACCAAGATACGGTGGGTGCTTTTGGCAGGACAGTCCGAGACGCCACGTACGCCTTGGATGCAATCTATGGCGTTGATCCTCTCGACAACTACACGTCGGCCCAGCAAGGTCACACCCCCAGTGGAGGTTACGTCCAATTCCTGTCTAAGAAGAACGCCTTGAAGGATGCGACCTTCGGTCTCCCCTGGAACAGTTTCTGGGTCTACGCCGACGACGAGCAGCAGCAACAGCTCCTTGAGCTCATCGACCTGATCAAAGGAGCCGGCGCTACCATCATCAACAACACCGAAATCACAAACTACCAGACCCTTGTCTCACCCGATGGCTGGAACTGGGACTACGGTTCGACCAGAGGCTACCCTAACGAATCCGAATATACCTACGTCAAGGTGGACTTCTACAACAACATCAACAAGTACCTTTCGGACCTGACCAACACCCCCATCAAGACCATCCAGGACCTCGTCCAGTACAATTACGACAATGACGGCACCGAAGGTGGAAACCCGTGGCCTCTGGGCATTCCAGCATTCTACTCTGGCCAGGACGGATTTGAGGCGTCTCTCGCCACAGGGGGTGTCCAAAACGAAACCTACTGGCAAGCCCTGAACTTCTGCCAAAACCAAACCCGCCAGGGCATCCACGACGCGCTGACCTACAACGGCAAGAAGCTCAACGGGCTTTTGGTCCCCCCGGATATCGGTCAGAGCTACGAGATTGCCGCCCAGGCTGGTTACCCTGTCATCACGGTCCCTGGGGGCGTTCGTTCCACCAGCGGCATGCCTTTCGGTCTTGCAATCATGCAGACTGCCTGGGCTGAAGCCGAGTTGATCAAGTGGGCGAGTGCCATTGAGGATTTGCAGCTCACTTCCAACACCCCAAGAAAGAGAACACTGCCTACGTGGCGGGGTTATCTAGAGAGAAACATCCCAGTTCCTTTCTCAGATTAATACTCCCAGTACATATTTATCTACTTGATGATGGCTAATTGCCGACAATACCCTCGAGTTGTTTGTGTCTTGAGAAGCCACTTCAGGACTGCCACGTGATTTCCTTACTCGAAAATGCCGTTCAGTCGCGCATACGCCTTCCACGTAATTTCCTTCCCTGCCATTCCAGTGCTCCTTGTGCTGCGGTTTCCTCACTACAGCAGTAAGGTCAACGTCTGCGCCTTGCGCACAAACATCGTCTTCTTTTCTACGTTGTTCACTTTGATCTTTTTCTTCGCCTGTGGCGCTGGAGCATTCTGGAATCTGGCCCTTGGGAATGTCCACGCAGGCCAGAGATTGACCGTGGTACGTTTGCAATGATCCTCTCCTGAATCGCGACACGGCTAACCTGAAACCCACAGCCTGCCGGAGCGTTCACGTTCGCATTGACGTCGATGGTGTGGTGCCTGCTGGCGTCCAACTTCTCCAGGCCGTCGATTTTCCTTTGACTCTACCGGTGGAAGACCTGTCACGCTTGATCAAAGGCAAGAAGGAAAGGATGGTCAAGAGGGAAGCCGATGGCTGCGAGCGATGGCAGCAACTAGGCGGGCCAACTAGATGGGTTTGATCTTCATAATGGAAAAACAAACTGCCCAAATCTCATTTTAGAAAAGGGTCGCGATCATGCTTCGCGAAGCTGCAGGGCGGTGGCGGTAGAGGATTGTCATCACTTGAGCCAGACTGACCTTTCTACTACATCCAAGACACGAAACGTCCGCCTGTAAATACAGCTATGTTGATGCAGTATCCGGAGACTACAATTATGTCGGTCAACTGTCAATGCCTCTTTATGTGCAACGTGCATCCGTAATTTCATGTACAGTACTATCTGAGCGAGTCATCTCCTCACGAGATCAACAAATCCCTCCCGCTATTCCCTTGCCTCTGTCACCATTGTGCCCACTCTCGGCTCGACGGACGCAGCAGCAGTAGCGCCAGCACCTCTCCAATCGTTCGTCAACATCATCAACGCTGCGCTGGCGGTCGCTTCTGCCGACCCTGACACATCACTCACAGCTCCGTGAGAGTTGGTGTTGGTCTCGCTGTCAGCAGTGATGAATGGCGCTGGTAGCTGGAGATTCGCCGACGGATGCGGCAGAGGTAGGTGGATCGCCGCTTTTGGCGACGGCAGCGGCGGCATGCTCGTGCTGGGATCTGTGGTGGCATTCACGGCCGTCCAAGACCCTGACGTTGAAGGTGCAATGGTGCCGTTACCAGTCGATTGGCCACCGCTGCCATTGTTCGTTTGAGCGCGAGAGAGGTCGGGGGAAAAGTGTATCGCGTTAAGGCTGGGCTGAGCAGGGTCGGTGTTATCGCATACTTGAGACGAGGCTGATGAGAAGGACCCTGCACCTGCTGGGAGGGCCAGCCGTTTCCTAGCATGGTCTTGGTCGTCGGTCCGAGATTGCGTTTGAGACAGTATATAGGGGGAAGGATATGACGATGTGCTCGATGAGGCTGTTGACGCTTTTCGCGAATCTCTCAGTGACCATTCAGATGCAGCTCATCTAGCATTGCGGTCGCCGCGAGCGGTGGTGGGATTGTTCTGTGGAGGGACGTCTTCAACCTCGTCCTCCTCTTCCTCTTCATCACCGAATTCATCACCTTCAATCATCTGCATTCTGGGCATCCCCATCGTTTTCTGCTTCTCATTCTCTGTCTTCAGCTGGGCAACGCAGCTTTCGAGATATCGAACGTACTCAATGCCCGCTTGCAAGATGGCGAGCCTGTGCATTTCCATGCCTTCACAGGCTGCTATCATGTCCTTTAGTACCCCAAACTCCTCATTCGTCTTACTCCGCCCTCGCCACTCAATGATGCTGTGTGCGGTTTTACGGGCGATTTTTCTACCTGCTGCACTCGTCGCGGAAGGCTGCTCACGTTTTCAGGTTGTAGAGGCACCCCCGGCAGATTTTGGAGCTGACTGAGCAACAGACACCGCAGATGTCGACGGTACGTAGCTGGCGTCGCTGTCCGGCGAAGGAGGAGACTCGTGTCTCGTTTGGATGATCTTTCGTGGTCGCCTGGGTGGTGGAGGGAGAGGGAAGGAGGAGTTAGAGGGTCCATTCGAGGCAGAGTCAGTGTTGTTTTAACAGCCCCTGATGCATTGCGTACTTCTCAACCTCCCGTGAAAGTTCTGAAGTGATTGAACGATTCATAGGGAGACTGTTGCTTTCTTTGCCACCTCACGCGCAGACAGTAAGTATTTGTTACCCGGATTATGAGATAGATACCGCGCCATCCCACCGATAATTGTAGAAACTTCCAGTGCTTGGTAATAATTCTCCCAAACAGGCAATATCAGCCACTTCAATGAGTATGGGTCCCCAGCGGGTGTTATAAACGTCTAGTCCTCCAAACACCGCATGAGTTGACGCGCACTGCCTCTTTCTTATCTTGGTGTTGTCGACTACACTGGGATGATGCTCTCGGGTTGCCAAAACCCAATTTCGCGATCGTGGCTGCGTTTGTTGTGCCGTGTCATATTACTTTTTACACTGAAGCATTTTCCACACCCTTCATGTCTGCACCTGTAACGCTTTTCTCCTGTGTGCGAATGCATATGGATTTTCAAGCCACTTGGTCGAGAGAAGAGCTTGCTGCATGTCGGGCATAAGTATCCGTCTTGCGTCCGCCGACGCGACTCTACGTGCGTCGAGCGATCAGAATGATGTCGCCATGTTGGTACCATAGATGCACCCACTGGATGCCGTGCCATGATACGAGGAAGCGGCCTAGGGCACTTCATGAATAACAGTCTTTGTTGAGTAAGCCTCATGTATGCTGACCACTCGGTCGAGGATTCGCTGTAAGGTGATGCTGGACACCAGACTGGCGGGTTCTGTTCCATCACATCTGCTGAACGTCTCCAAAGACGAGGTCTTCCAGAATCTGGTGTCAGGGGATGGACGATTCCTGGAGCTCCTGTCGTATACGGTCGATCAGTGCTTGGTCCTAGCATTTGTTCTGAATCATAGTTTAGCGATTGTGCGCTCCCTATGGTATGTCAGCGCCCATAACTCTGAGTTTATAATGCTGAAAAGGAGCCCATATGACCCTGACCTTTTTCAGCCTGCTTAGTGACTGCGTCTATAAGACGAGAAATCGATGGTAACGACGGCCTCTTACTATGGGGTAACTCCATAGCCGTAGGTGCTGCTGGTAAAGTTGGCACAGACCGAGAACTGTGTAGGGATCGACGTGGGTAGTGAAACGTGCCAAGTCCCGATGACATAGCCGAGATGAGGTTGTATCGCGCAGGCGCACGCTCTCTGCCGGGGAGAAATATTCGGAAGCTGGTCTCATTGGGAAGAACTGCGACGTTCAAGAGTGGTCAGGCATCTGATTGTGGGTCACCAACAGCAGTTGATCACTGGCACTTCCCGATACAAAGCAGAATGTAATGTCAATGTCGATTTTTTGGTGTCGGCGATCAGAGTCTTCTGAGAGGAAAGGTCCTCGATCTGTTGGGAGGCACGAACTTACCACAGGTCTCTGCCCGCCTTTATAGAGGGGATTCTAAGAACAATGGGGATCACATTGCGTTCCCTGACCGGCCCAAGGTGAGCAGATGGGCAAAGGACGTGGCAGCTAGCGACGGAAACAGGTTCCGACGGTGTGGCCCGAAGCGGTACGGGTTGGGGGATGTCTGACGGTTTTAAGGAGAGAAACGAAAGTCTAGCAGGCTGTCAGTCAGCCATAGTCTCAAAATGATCATGTTGAGCCCTGCTGGCTGGACATCACTTTCCTTTAGTGGAGGTCGTCGCACAAATGATATACCACCCAAGCGAGATTTTCCGTGTACTTTGTACGTACATGTGCCTGGATTGGCCGGAGCTTTCCGAGAGATATTTTGACGACTCGGATGACGTCATTAAAGAAGCAATCAGGGCACTTAGCATGTGCCAGGACTCCATCTACACACCCGAGGTATTGAGGAGAACGTCAAATCGATTTTCCCACAGCTTTGGATGTCGTAGATCTTGGTCGAGGCATCGAGGTTCCTGGTGACGGCGAAGATGGTGCCAATCACTTTCCACGCCGGAAATCTTGGGTTAGCCGTCAACCTGTCCAGGAAGCTTACTTCGATTTCGCTCAGAGGGCCGCAACATACGATCTGGCACCGTCGGAGCGACAATCATCTTTGGAATCGCGGAATGTGGAAGGTTAGAACCAGAATCACGACATAGCGTACAATGATCGACATGTATCGTCTCATAGTGATCTGCAGCTCCTTGCTTTCGTCAAATTTCTTCTTTGCCATCGCAAGAAAGAACAGCGTAACTGGCGACCACTTGGCTATTGGCTCATTGATATCTGTCTGATAAATGCCTACATCATTTGGCGCTCGCAACAGGACGAGACTGTCATGCGAGGACATCGCACTCATGAGAGATTCCAGAATGACCTAATCAACGAGCTGTTACGCCGAGGGCCCTACCACAAGGCTGCGCCCTTTGACAAGAGGGCATATTGCGCCTGGGGCGCTCGCAATAGCCACAACCGTGAGGAATGCCTGGCAGGGGCGCCATTGAGGGCTAGCCAACAGCGACAGCGTCAACCCCTAGGCGAGGTGTCAGGGAATGGAAATGTGCAGACGAGAAGGAGAAGTAGAAACGTTGCAACTGGCTGCAAGACTTGCAATGTGCATTTATGTACCATAGGGCCATGTTATACGAACTGGCACACTGATTTACTAGAGAATACCATATAAAATTTATTCATTTCCGTGTCAGAGGTGGTCGAGGTACGGGAAGTGATAAAAAAGTTGCGTGCCAAGACTTTAACGTAACCATTTACCTGCGAGGGAGATACGGTCTTGACCAATGACTGACCCTACATCGACCATATACATGATTCTTGCTGTTCTGGCCGACTTAATACGGTCCTTTCGGGAGAGCGCGAGAGAGTCAGGATAATTTACCACGTAGAACTGTGGCAGTAGGAAGGGTTTATGTCTCAAAAGTGGAGACTGCATGGTGAATCGTGGGTCAGCGCGAGACAACAAGTTCCGTCGCTACTTAGAAATGTGGTCAGCTTTACTTACAAGTTAATTGATTAGCAGAGGGTCTACGGGACGGAACAAGATTTTTCCAACCTCGGAGTCAGAAACAATAATGACGTGCTTGTGTTCATCGCAGGTGTTACGGACCTCCGTGTTCCTTTCTTCTATCTATACCGTCCCATTAATAATAACAAGTTTGGAAATAGATGGCTACGACACAAATTCGCCCATCCTTCTTTGAATGCCCGCAACCATTATGTGACTTCACATCTAGAAGGGGAATCCTGGGTTCGCCGTACCTGGTCACTCAACGGTCTATTAAAGACATCGCTTTGTATTTTCCCCCTTCAACAATTAGATGTGTATTACTAATATCTATAGGATGATACAAGGTCTAGTGGACGAACGAGACGGGACGAAGACTTTCTGGAATCCTGTGCTGGAGTTCAATATGAAAGAACAACCCATCGCGACGCTCGCCAAGGGGATCCGGTTAGCATACAACCCTTCCGAAGTATACACAGAGCGCTCCCGACACCTCTTGGCCCATATTGCGCTCATAAGCGGTGTGCCGACCCTCTTCGAAGAAGATCCGACCCCACTGGCCGCAGAGCAAGCCACAAAGCTCGTGGAGGTGCTGAAGTCGGTCCAACAGGAGCTTCCAGATGAGCCTTTGGTCACCCTGTCGGTTCTTCGAGCACAGGAGAGAGGTGGCTATCAATTCGCCGGGTTTCGCGACTTTGCAAAGACATCCCTCGACAAATACCACCTAGAATACGCCTTTCGCCATTGCGATAAGTGTCGTTATCATGCCAGTCATAACTGTGTGTTCATTTGGGAAGGTCCGCGGCTTATTGGCTTATTTTGCGAGGACTGCCTCTCCCCCGGCAATCCAAACGATGACACGCTAAGATGGAGAAGAGAAGGCAACGTGTGGACTCCTAAAGAATAATCCTTCGGCCGTCGCCGTTACTCGCTCCTCTGGATACGCCTTTAAACGTTTAGTATGTCGGCTCGACGGCGAAAAGGGAAGCATATTTGTCGAGAGATAGGTAACCAGACTTCGAATTTACTTTCCAACGCCAAAACGATTTCCCCAAAATAGTACCCTACTTCAGAGATCAAATAGCCAGTGCTTACGGCACAGTACCTCACACGCTCTCGCTCATCCTAGATTCACAACCACCATCATCTTCTTATATCCCTTCTTCCTGTCTTCGAACGAACTCTCCAAACCGTATGCTCCGTCGCCGGTTTCGATCCTTGTCCGCTTCCAGTGATGCCGGAATCCGATCTTTGTCGATAATATAACTCTCCGGAGTCCAGCAAGCTTTCCACTGGATCAGGTATAGGACCCTGGCCGGCACGGTGATAGTGTTGGTACTATCCTTCTCAGAGCCGGCAGCAATCCGCTTGATAGGAGTGCACATACAACACTACGGAACATTGAGACTACACCGGTTACTACGAGCAGAGCGAGAAGCCTGTCCGTCGACCAATGGCAGAAATGATTCACGGACAGGACTACAGGCATCTAAGACAGTGGGATGCCGTGGTTGCGCGAACTTTAAAGAACGGACTTCGGGCAAAGGTCAACATTTATTGGCGGCAGAATGGTTGCCAAAAACGTGGAAGCGAGTTGGCCGCACAGCGGTTTGGATGGTGGCTGAGTTAAAAGCGAGAAAAGTAAGGGGCGGCATCGATTCTGCACCCTACAAATCTACTACAAACGGCGTGCACGTATCTAAGGGAGTGCAAGGGAGCAGATGCAGTGTGCGGGTAACAGGGCGCGGGAATGGGTGTTCCTCTACAGCAACGCGACTGCGATCGAAAACTGAAATCACACCCAGACGTGACATAAGAAGGTGCATCGACTCGAGGCGATTCACCTCGACTCTTGGGGGCCTGGGAAATTCGCGCTCAGGGCATGTGGGATAGATAACAAACTCAGCGGGCCTAGCACGAGAGGAGAGGGAGAGGGAGTGAAAGTGGGAGAAGGAGGAAGAGGGATCCGAATGGCTTCGAAAATCACGCAGCGAGGAAGACGGGGGCGATGCAACAGTCACAGGGTTGAGGTTCAAAGGGGACCATTTAAGGACTCCGGTCTCCCACTCTGTCATCAGTCACCATCTACTTCTCCGGCTTCTCCCAAGAACGGCGAGGAAGTCGAAATCACGATTCGTTTGACCGTGGGACTTGCACGTTCAAGCGCTTCACATAGAAGCAAACTTGTTGGATTTTCAGTCCTTCGGATTATTTGATTCAGGGCATCAATGTCGCAGATCAGCGGCAACGAAGCCTCCCGGCTGCCTACCGATGAACCTGCTTTCAACTCACATCCAGAAATCGAAATTTCCGAGACATGTAACGATTACCGTACTGTTCTCCCGAGCCAGACTATCTACGATGCCGAAGTGATTGATCTCACCTCGGACGACGATAGTGTAGGTTGGCCTTTTTGGCCTCGTGGCTCTCAAAACCTGAAGCTGGATCTGACTCGCACAGGAGCCGGAATTGGCATCTTCCTCGCTCACACGCCCCGGAAAATCCGAGCCACCATCTCCGACACCATCTTCCAGGACTATACCTCAGTCTGTGACGCCGATGCGACCCTTACCCTCGTCCACAATTCCATCTCTATCTGTTTCTTCTACAGTTCCAGGTCCAGGAAAGTGCCCCTGGAGGAAACAACCACCACTATGGGCGATCAACTATAAATCGATATCGAAGCAAATGAAAGACGCTGGGCTCTTAGATGTCAACCCTCTGCCTACGAGGACCGACCAACATTGTGATTACAACGGCCTGGGGGATGGAGATATGCAGGAGCATCCAGCGCCAAGGCCCAACAGTTATAGTGACGTGGTGCCTTCCTTATGCAAAACCTCTACCACCCTCACCGATGCAAATTCCGGTGGCGCCAACTCCCAAACGACCGGAAATGGTATTTGAGCTCCCTCAGGAGGCTCCTTCGATGCCCCGGTCAAACCTTTCACAATGAGCGTGATAATCTCGTCTTGCTCCTCGTCAGAGACATAACTAGCATCACATAGAGTGTACCGTTTCTCTGGACCAGTTAGTTTTCATCTCTACGTGGACGGGGTATCGTGTTTAAGATCGCGCAAGCTACTCTCCTCGAAGGCTAAATCTTTCTTGAGCGTTTATATAGCGCATCCTTCTAAAAACTATAAATAGAATTATGGCTATTCCCTTGTTATTAGGCTATCGCTCCTATTATATAGTCTTTAAGTATGGGTGTTTCACGACTATTCAGTGGCGGCGGATATAACTATATACCCAGCCCTACCACGAAACCACTCGCTCACTGAAGCTATCCAATTATTGAAACTATATCCTATACCAAGAAAAACACAACATAAAATTCTTACTAAAAGTCATTGTCTCAAAAGATGTTGTAATCTATATTTAGATCCACCCATATAACTTCTTAAGCTCTCAGTCGCACCATACCCCTTATGCTTATCCTGAAAAGCTTCACTCGCTTCGATAGCGACTTTTAGGTATTTGATAGAAAGAGGCTCGTTTCTCCATAAAGCAAAATCTATACCTATCCGTGTAAAGTTCTTGATCTAGTCTATCATAGTCAATGGGCCGTTAAAATAGGACGGGAGTAATCGATACGTCTTACTTACCTTTCGTTAACTGTTTTTTCATATAAACTATCTATCTTCCTTTCTGATATATTCACCTCTATCTTCACCTTACCTAAGAAAGTTTTCTAGATCTTTTTTATCGTATCTCTACCTAGATCGTCGAATCTAATCGAAAAGTGGATTCTACTTTAAAATGCCGCGTTAAATGTCGCTACCCAATTAGTTATAAGAAACATAATGCCTTAGAAGTACTCTAGGTGGCGGAGGAAGACTTATACTAAGGCGTTTCGTTAGATATTCTATAGGGAGCGCTCGGTAAGATATACGTTACACTCGTCAATCAGAATAATAGCTTTCCATTTATGGGCGAGTGAGATGATTCCGAGTAGATCTTTTTCCAGATCTTCGGCATTTGTGCCTAGGTCTCCGGCGCACACCTGTGCGTAGTTAGGAGATACTAAAGACTACAAAGAGCACAGTGGTGACAGACATTGTAGAGAGGTAGCTTCCTCTTCTCTACTAGTCCCTCCGCCGTCAAAGTTTTTCCAACGCCAGGAGGGCCGCTTTTACATCAAAGGTTAGCTGGTTGTAGAAACACGGCGTTGGTCCGGAGTTATACTGCAAAAGGAGGACTACGTTCTGTCCTTTTCCTTTCATGATGTCGTCAAACTTTTCATCATCTGATCCGTTCGTGTGACGTCCCACGAGTGATTAGATAATATCCTTTTGACTAGCCGGGATCACAAGGGTATCAAACGCAGAGCAATCCCAGTAGCTTTTGACTGTTTGGGAACCAGGGACTGGAGGTCAACGATGACTTTGCATGGCCACTCAGAAGTCGGCTGTAATCTTGGGGGTATTCATCAATATCCTCTTTGAGTTGGCATAGCAGCCGAAGCACCTGGCGGGTGGGCGGAGAATAATGCCGTCCAGGTGCTTATATCTCGAGAAGGGTGGAAGAGTCTAGGCTGCTCCCTTGGCGCTCTTGTTCGGATCGTCGTCTGATGGGCGCTTCCTGGCCGTGCTGGGAATTCGAAGCGAATTCGGATTGATCGTGGTGGGCTCCGGTGCGTTGAACAGTAAATATAGATCCTGCACCGCGGAATGAAGCGCACCCCTAGTGATATATGGATGAGCTGCTGAGCATATCGGCAAGATCATCCTCATCCGGGCTCCAAAAATTTTGGAAACTTTGGGTATGTAGATGTAACCGCGATACTGAGACAGACAAGATGAATGCTGTTCTCCCAAGAAATTTGCGCCGATGTGAAATCCCCCGACCTTTGAACCGGAGTAAGTTGCTTGAACCCTGGAGGGATGAGTTGCAGCTGCCGTTGTTGCTCTCGAGTGGATATACACGCCCCGGGCACGATCGAGGTGTATGTAGACGAAAACTTTCCTAGCTGACCTTTTCACGGCCTCGCACCCAGCTCTCGTGAACCCTTCGCATTATCTGTTTCAATGGCTTTTTAACAACGGTATGCCCATGATTGCCGGCAGTGACATACAACAATAACTAAAGTTGTTCAAAAGAGAAGCGGTGTGGAATCTTTGGATAGTTAGTGGCATGCTGACGAACATCTATACCTGATCTTTCCTTTGGTGCCATTATATGAACGGACAGAGGCGATCCGGCTTGTCTCGATTTCAGCGGTGGTGCAACCTCTGTATGAGCTATTGTGCCTGCTTTTATTGCGGCACGACCTGTGTCTTCCTCTGTTGACAGCTGCGACTGTGGAGGGCGACTGTCGGTTAGACAATAGCGACGGAACTTCCATCCCCGAAGCCTTGGTCACAGTTTGTATAAGACTTTATGGGAAGGCGTCATGTCGACTGCAGGAGGTGAGATGGTCTGGAGGAAGCTGTGAAGAGCTCTAAAATCTTTATGAAAGAAACAAATATACTAAAGCGAGTAGAGTACAATGCTGACACTCAGCCCTTTTCAAACTATCACGGTCCGCGCACTGACCCACGATGTTCTCCTTTCTCGACCGGTGCTGATGCTAAGTTGACGGTGCAAACGAACGAGTGTCATCGTCCCACGTACTGGGCGTGACCGATTGCCGTGTGATTCAAGAGGCGCGACCCGTAGTAACCACGAGAGGTAGGACAACTTCTGGCTCTATGAGACCACACTCTTGAGTGAGCCCATTGGATGAGCGTACAAATATAGGTTTCCATGGCTCATGCCCCAATTCGAGAAGCTCAACCAACTTAGGGTCCGATATCAGTTTTTCCACAGTGAAACCAATCAACTGTTTCATCCCATATGATTTGAAAAGAAACTGCCCGGATCCGTCCCCGTAGATAAACCAGGTCAGTAATTTTCCTTCAATTGCTTCTCCATCCTTGTCGACATGACCATCCTTAGACCTGACCGTGACAGGTCCCTCATAGATGACAGGTTTTGCTTCCCACTTTTTCTGGCTCTCGTTGTAAGGCAGGCTGACCCAAGCGTAGACAATCAAACGCAACGAGTGTAAAGCTTGGCGGCCTTCTGGCCTCACGTTGACGCAACGAGCTATCGCCATGATAGCAAGTAGCTTGTCGGCTCTATCTGTTCCGAATACGATCCTATATTGAGCTGGGATAAGTATCCATTTGATCTCCGTCCAGATGCGCTGTTTCCAGTCGTCGTCGGTTATCCATGCAATGGGTTCTCCGTCCGCAGAATCAAGCTTGAAATCGATGATTGAAGATGGCATATTGAAATTTTGGTTTGACAGTCCACCCATAATTTGTAAACATAAAGGCAATTGGGACAATGTCACCACTACAGTTAAGGGAGGTTCACTTATATAGGCTAGGATACACTATCCCTTAGATGCGTGACTATATATCTAGGACGGTTTATGAGGTGGATAGAAAGAAAATATCCGAAGGTGGTATTTCTGCGATTCTCTTGACGTTGGCTCTTACTCGTATCTTGATAATGGAGTGCTAGCGATAAAAGTAGCACTACAATTCGATACTGTCGAATGCTATTTAGCAACTCGTGATCTTTTCCGGTGCAATTTAGCTAAGGCCGTCCACGGCCGTAACCAACAGTATCCCTGGAGGCTCTGAGCGCCGACATGACATTAGGACAAAAATCGACCACTCTACAACACAGTCATCTGCAATCGTGAAACCTGTATTCTTGACCGCAAAAAGACCTTCCTGGTTCTGATGGTTATGGGCACTCAGTTCAAGTACACAGACTACTAGCACCATTAAGTAACTAGAAAGTTGATAAAATCTATCCCGATGCCATTAGGTCGCTAGGTAAGAAATCCTGGGAGGTACTAGTAAAAAATCCGGGCGCTCCCCACGCCAAGGGCTACCAAACTCTGGCCTGGGCCAATGTTCTCAATATCCTCGAAGTGTTGGTTATGCTGATTGCCACTGTCATCCTCCGGCCACTGACACTTCAAAGGCTTCCCGTTCACGTGTCCCACAACAGGGCCTGGTTCATCATCATTGACATGTATCAATTGCAAGATCTATGATTCTGGGAAGAGAATCACACACATGTACTGAATATCTGAAATAATACCGGCATACCCATTTTCCCTGAAGAAAAGGGCATGGTAGTAGCCTCCCGTAAACATTCTGAATGCCTGAGTATAGGTCTCACGGCTACCAGGTAGTGTTGTCGTTTGCCACGGGTCTGGTTTCGCCGAATTCTTCTCATCTGCAGCCCAGGTCCGATAGCTCTGTTGATGTGAATGAAGTCGAGGGTTGAAAATTTTGGGCTTATCCGGCAATATCACACGACGTGCACCGTCCGGTTCTCCAATAGTCTGCGAGTAACTGGCACGGAAAAGGACAACCCGCATCCCAGGGTATGATTTATTCAGATTGACATTGGTGAAGAGTCCGATTTCGTTCAAATTGCTGAAGCTCGAATTGTTGGACGTGAGGCGCGCAAATAGACTCCGGGTTTCCACTTTCAGAACTTTGTAATGATCAGTGGCTGGGGCAAAAATGCCGGTAGGTCTTGGAGTGCTGTTCACCTTCAGAATACTGAGACTTGCCAAATTAAGATATGGCTGGCTTTCTGAGTTCTGGCTCTTTATGGGTTCGAATTGGTGGCACAGTCGAAGGCGAACATCGATCTGGAACGAAGAATGCCCGTCATTCGAGGCCATTTCGAAGTGACAGCCTTGGTAGGCCCCATCAAACAGTAGTGGATCGAGGCAGTGACATTCAATGACTTCGACACTCTTTCCGCTTATATATGGTGGTTCCATAAAATGAAGCGAGGGTAGATGACAACGCCCATAACAACTTCGCCATATAAGGCCCATTGTTGCCTCCCTCACAAGCCCCGGGTATTTCAAGTTGACCTCAGTGAAACAAACGAACATCTTACTTCCTTTATCACATGTTGTAGACTGAGTTCCAAGAACGCGCGAGTCGACCACAAGGCCGGTGGCCACAACAGTGAAGTTGTACAACATCTGAGGCGCAGAGCTGGATGCACCGAAGCATTGCGGAACAAGATGACTCAATTCCGATACCGATTCCTTGTGATCGGACAATTCCAAGGAACCTAGTGAGGGGGGTCTTGTAGAAGACATCTTGCTGGAGAGCCTTGGAAAGTCCAGCAAGCAGAGATAAGACCTCAAGACAGATTTCAAGGAGACTGAGCAATGGACACAGTTCAGAGACTTTTCGATACAATGCGAGACACAGTCGGGGATATTTATTCGATCAACCTGCGGCCGCGCAAATCATGGCAACATCTACGGCGCCAGTCTAATAGATGCATTTTCGCCACCCAAGCCTCTTCCTTTTTCGACGAGCTTGACCGAGTTATGCTACGTTTAAGACCGTCTACGGCGTCATGCATGAAACTATACTATGCTACTGCATTGCGACGTAAACGTATTGCTAGGGCGAGCAATGCAATAACCAGCAGATAGGGTCTTAGAATGCAGGTATACCCGACTTACTAGACTGTCTACAGCATAATGCGCAATGCGGACAAGGATAATAAAGCGGTGTACGGTCAGAAAGCCCGCATCAATGGATCAAACACCTCGCTTACCTTCCACGCTTCAAGCAGCGTCCCAAAACACCTTCACCGGGGTCCACACAGCAGCGAACGCGTAGTTAACATCACTAGGGGGGTTTGGGTGTCCCTATTGCTGTCTTCGGACAAGATATCTGGACACGCATAAGTTGATACGGCCAAAGGAAATATGGTTCTATTTTGGGAACTACATCTAACATTGGTTAGTGGCTTTGTACACCCATGAGTATATACTCAAAGAATGTATCCCGTATTGGGAGTACGCCTCTAAATCCACTCTCGTAAACACACATCCACGTGCCTGAGTGAGGATGACCCTTTTGACCCCGTCTTTGAAATTCCCACAGTACCTAAAGAGTCGTTCAGGAGCTCGGAGTCTATATGTAGAGGGAACTCTTGATCGACAAATGGCATATATGATACAAGCTGATACGCCTGCTCGACATCTTGGCAGCGCCGGGAAAATTCTTATTCACAGCTTTGTAGATCAGGCATTTCCAGAAGGAAGTCCTCGAGTAACGCCATGGAACTTAGGAAATGATTCTCCAATTGTCCCCATCCCGCTTAATAGAGTCCGGATCTTTCCATTGTAAAGCTTCAAGAGATGACCGTAGTACATTTGTGCAATCGTCCAGGACTTCTGAATAATCTTGATTGCCCTTCCCATAAACCAAAGGGCGTAAAGCCTTCGGGCGTTCTCAAGGCCCCTGTATTCCACGTCTTGGTGAAGAGGTTTAAGTGGTTGGTATTCCGAATCCAGAGTAAAGCGAATGTGTATCTTATGGAGCCTGCGCTGCAGAGTCGGGAGGTAGACTTTCCGGACAAGGATTTCCCATGACCCGTCGTTTAGAGAAGTGATGCTAGGCATCAGAATGATATTTCCTATTGCCGCATTAAGGTCCAATGTACGGTGATCCTCAATAAACACTCGTATAAGGGTGTATGAAGCGTCAATGAGCTCT